>NW_011364155.1:0-4699 GCF_000735185.1 Notothenia coriiceps | reverse complement strand
AACTAAACATGGAGAAGTTCAGTTATTATGCTCCAAATATCTGGAACAAACTCCCAGAAACCTGCAGGTCCGCTGCAACTCTGACTACTTTTAAATCCAGGCTGAAGACTTTTCTTTTTGTCGCTGCTTTTAATTGAACTATTCACATCTTAGACTGCACTGTAACTTTTATCCATGTATTTTTTCTTTTAATGTTTATTTTATTAACTTTTCTTTTTAATGACTGATTTTAAATGCCATTTTCTTAATGTCTTTCATTTTTTGTAAAGCACTTTGAATTGCCTTGTGTTGAAAGGTGCTATATAAATAAACTTGCCTTGCCTAATCAATGTTTGAAAATGAATTCTTCATATATGATAAATGAGAGGTAACATTTTATTTATGGTATTATTTCCACATATTTCTCTCCATTCTTCCTTCTGCCAACGGTGTCGAAGTTTCTCGTCTCTCCCGTGTTTGTGCTTAGTGCGTACGCATGGGTTGGAGTTTGCGTGGAGGACTGCACGTTTTCCCGTCAAGTTAGTATTTTATAAATCGCAAACATTGCGTAGAAACTGGCGTACGCCATTTTTTGAGCGTATATCCCTTTATAAATGAGGCCCCTGATCTTGTACTTGAGTAAAAGTACCAGAGTGTAGGAATACTCGGTTACAATAAAAAGTCCTGCATTCAAAATGTCACAAGTAAAAGTAGAAAAGTATGATCATCAAAATATATTCAAAGTACCACCTGCAGAGGGATCTAGATTCAGGTGTTCTTTTCCCCATAGAGACGCCTCGCTGCACATTAGCCCTTGCATAAAGATAGATCGTGGGTCCCTTATAACATGTTGGACACAGTGGAAATAAACATTCTGTTACCTCAACATCAGGGATCTTATACATTAAACTCCTTCTGAATCAAAACGTCACGGTAGCCTTACCTTACTGATCCCTCTTCAAATAGAAGAAATCATGTTACTTTACCAGCAGAGGGGAAATGGATTATTAAATTATTAATGTGACTAATAAAGAGTAGTTTGATTATTAAGTATTATTCTGTTGATCGATGTTATTACATTTGGAGAAAAGCACATAAGGACTTGTTTAAGACTCGTTTTGTCAAAGTTTAGGACTTGGACTTGACTTGAACTTGCCCATCCTGACTTGAGACTTGACTTGGACTTGAGCGCAAAGACTTGAGACTTGACTCAGACTTGCAAAACAATTGATTTGGTCCCACCTCTGGGTACTACTAAAGTACTGAGATACTTCAGGATACTGTGAGGACATTAATGAACTTCCTGTCTGTCTCTCAGAGGATCTGCTGATCGATTTGAACGAGGAGACCGCTGACCGCGAGCGAAGTGTTCTCGGTCCCGCCAGGAAAACCTTCTACAAACCTCGAACTTTTGGAGAAGGAGAGACCGGTGAGTGCCGATAAATAACTCATAGATAAGCAGGAAGTCCAAACTATCGTTAACTGTATTTTCTGTAAACATCTGGTTCACTGTTCTCTGATTGTTGGCAGCCTGTGGAGAGCGTCCGCTGTTCGAGAAGATCAACAAACTCGACTCAAAGGAGTCAGAGCTTCTTGAATCGTACGCAGCCAAGCGCATCGTCGGGGGCGACGACGCCGAGGTGGCCTCAGCACCGTGGTAACTACAAAAAACACAATTTGTGTAGTTCTGATCCCTGAAGTTAGTATCGCACCGGCTCCGTTTCCTGATGATTTGGGAGATTTTTTTGAAAAACGTCCAAGATTCATTTCAGGGTTTTTGAAAACTCACGATGCTGACTCATTCCCCTGATTTTGTGTGTGTGCAGGCAGGTGATGCTGTATAAGCGCAGCCCTCAGGAGCTTCTGTGTGGAGCCAGTCTGATCAGCGATCAATGGATCCTCACGGCCGCTCACTGCATCCTCTACCCGCCCTGGAACAAGAACTTCACCGCCAGCGACATCCTGGTTAGACTGGGAAAACACAACCGCGCCCAGTAAGACCTTCTGTTTGTCTATTGGTTGGTTTGTTGGTTATTTGGTTGAATGGTTAGTTGGTTGTTTGGTGTGTTGGTTGGTTGGTTGTCGACTGGTTGGTTGGTTGGTTGTTTGGTTTGTTGGTTGGTTGTTTGTCTACTGGTTGGTTGGTTGTTTGGTGTGTTGGTTGGTTGGTTGTCTACTGGTTGGTTGGTTGTTTGGTGTGTTGGTTGGTTGGTTGTTTGGTGTGTTGGTTGGTTGGTTGGTTGTTTGTCTATTGGTTGGTTGGTTGTTTGGTGTGTTGGTTGGTTGTTTGTCTATTGGTTGTTGGTTGGTTGTTTGTCTACTGGTTGGTTGGTTGGTTGTTTGTCTACTGGTTGGTTGGTTGTTTTGCTATTGTTGGTTGTTTGGTGTGTTGGTCGGTTGTTTGTTTGGCTATTGTTGGTTGGTTGTTTGTCTATTGGTTTGTTGGTTATTTGGTTGAATGGTTGGTTGGTTGTTTGGTGTGTTGGTTGGTTTTTTGTCTACTGGTTGGTTGGTTGTTTGGTGTGTTGGTTGGTTGTTTGGTGTGTTGGTTGGTTGTTTGTCTACTGGTTGGTTGGTTGTTTGTCTATTGGTTGGTTGGTTGTTTGTCTATCGGTTGGGTGGTTGTTTGTTTATTGGTTGGTTGGTTGTTTGGCTATTTCTGGTTGTTTGTCTATTGGTTGGTTGTTTGTCTGTTTATCTTTTAAAAGTAGTTTGTTTGATCACAGCATGACTTTCTTGATGATTTCTCCAGGTTTGAGCGCGGCGTTGAAAAGATCGTGGCCATCGATGAGATCATCGTTCACCCAAAGTACAACTGGAAGGTGAATCTGAACCGAGACATCGCTCTGCTTCACCTCCGCAGGCCGGTCGTCTTCACGGATCAGATCCATCCCATCTGCCTGCCGAGCAAGAAGGTCGCCAAGACGTAAGAAACATGGGAACACACGGTCTCTAAAGGTCTCCTATCAATATCTTTAAAGGTGTCCTATCATGCAAGTCACTTTCTGATGTCTTTTCTACATCACCGTGTGTCCCTGGTGTGTCCCCGGTGTGTCAGGAGACTCTCAAAGTGTCAGGAAATAAAAACCCCTCTCTTTTCTTCCGTACCCACATCTCTAAAAACGGGGAACAACGGAACTGATCAAGATTTGCTGCGTCATGACGACGTTACTAAAATTTGTGCGGGCTTTACCCCCACGGGCCAATCAGAAACGTTGCTGTCAGAAACAATGAGATGTGTTCTGGAAGTAATATGGTCTGTGTTCACATTAGCATGCTAACACTCAGAGCTAACCTGTCCTGGAGAGAGTATGTGTATTTTATGTATTTTTACATATCTGAGACCTATAATGTACGCCTAAATAGTATAATAGGGGACCTTCAAATCGGGGCTTCACTGACCTCTGACCTCTGTTTCCTCCTCACAGACTGATGACTTCTGGATTTAAAGGCCGGGTCACGGGTTGGGGGAACCTGAAGGAAACCTGGAACCCGTCAGCGAGGAACTTACCAAAAGTTCTCCAACAGATCCACCTCCCGATCGTAGACCCGGACATCTGCCGCGCCTCCACCAGCGTGAAGACCACGGACAACATGTTCTGTGCCGGTAACTCTCAATTTTATTCTGATAACCAGAGAGGAAAAGTACACACATTCTTCCCTCTAGTAGAAGTAGAGACACCCATGTTTAATAATACTCTGGTGAAAGCAGAAGCACTGACTAAACTGTTGGAGGAGCCTGTGACTTCAGATTTGCATTGACATATCTATACTGGAGCTGCTGAGCACATGATGATAAAGACTTGAATCTTGAATATATGATATGCTTCTGTGGCAGGATTTAAACCCGATGACGCAGTACGTGGCGACGCCTGCGAGGGAGACAGCGGTGGACCGTTTGTGATGAAGGTACGGCTGTTTCCACGTTAGAAAAGCTGCACATAATTAGGATTTCTTGCTCAACCCTTGGTGGCTAAAGTCTACGTGAAGGGTTAAATATCCTCATTCTGGGAATTGAAAAGAAAGGTGGTTTAGAGGCCAAAGATGGGGTCGGGTTACAGTGAAACAGGAACTGTGCCTGTTATTCATGTTTTATTATCTTCGCTTTAATGTTTCTAATGTGTTTTATGCTCTTAATGTCTTTCATTGTCGACCGTCTCTTCCTCTCAGTACCCGGCAGATAACCGCTGGTACCAGATGGGCATCGTGTCGTGGGGCGAGGGGTGTGATCGTGACGGGAAGTACGGTTTCTACACACACCTGTTCAGGATGGGCCGCTGGATGAGGAAAGCCATCGAGAGCACGGCCGACGAGTAAACAACACTAGAGCTAAATGCTAATAAAGTTTGTCCTTAGAGGAAATGTGAGGTTGTTTAAAAGCTTTAGAAACAATATGACGGTGTGTTTCTGCAGAAATAAACGTGCAGCAAACCGGGTTTCTGTGGGTTTTATTTCATGAATGCAACATCTCAATATAATAGTGGTTATTGAATCGTATGAGGTTAGAGTGCAGCACCAATCAGGGTAAACAATTGAAATAATGACGTTTGATTTCACAGAGTAAGTTAGATAATCATGTTAAAGCTTTACTATGAATGTTATGTATATATACATCACTTTTCTGCCCTGGTTCTCAAAGGAGCACCTGGAGATGTTACTTGGTGCGCATCCTTAAAATGAAATAAACCGGACCTTTTGAGGGGTACTTGACTTTATGAAC
>NW_011364154.1:0-6703 GCF_000735185.1 Notothenia coriiceps | reverse complement strand
TGTGAAGAGACATGGAGAAGAGGGGGACACATGTTGATGTAGAAGAAGACATAGTAGAAGAGGGGTCACATGTTGATGTAGAAGAGACATGAAGAAGAGGGGACACATGTTGATGTAGAAGAGACATGAAGAAGAGGGGACACATGTTGATGTAGAAGAGACATGGAGAAGAGGGGACACATGTTGATGTAGAAGAGACATGAAGAAGAGGGGACACATGTTGATGTAGAAGAGACATGCTGTCTTTTGAGCATTCAACAAACCATCGCATGATGTTCTTGTTAATTTCCTTCAGTTTGGACGAGTTTATGTAATGTTTAAAACTAGCTGAGCATAACATTTTGATATTTGTATTTGTAAGTTATTGTGCTTTTTATCTTGTTTTAAATGATAGTTTTATTATTTTACTCCTTTGTGTTATTTTAGATGCGTTCCCTGTACAGCACTTTGGTCAACTGAGGTAGCTTTTAAATGTGCTATATAAACAAATAAAGATTGAGTTTCTGTAACGTTACGGACCAGGAATGGCGGCAGGCTCTCCGTCTCCTTCCTGAAGCGATGAGGACCCAGCTGCAGGTGTCCGAGTCTCTGCCTGTTTTCCTCCGACAGCTGGCACATCCTGCGGTGGGTGTAAGGGGACAGCGCTCGGGTCCTCGAGGAGACGGTGGGCTGCTGGTAGTCTGCAGAAGCTCCCGGAGAAGTGGGTTTTCTTTCCTTCTTGTTTTTCTGAGGACTTGGGACAGAGTGAGTTGAAGAAGGGGAGCGTCTGGGAGGTGAGGACGGTGCCCAGTTTGTGGTTCTGGCCTCAACATGTAACCTTTCCTTGCCTCCTTTCAAAGAGATAAGGTTCGCATCTTCTTCTGCTGAAAAAAGCCGCGTGGAGGACGAACACTTCGTCTGTCGGGATGGGGTTAGAGACGGCCTCACTGGAGAGAGGCGGCAGGTATGAGGCTGTTAGGACAGAATATGAGAGAGAGAAATAAAATTGTTTATAACAGGGTATAAGCAGGAATCCTGAAGTCAGATGTAAAGACCTTTAAGACCTTTTTTAAGACCCTTTCCATACATGTTAAGACCTCATCTCCACTTGGAGTTCTAACCGGTTACCTTGGCGACACACTTTACCTCACATTGACTATATACAGTACTGATTGTCCTTCCTCCTTATCTTCCAATCATTTGGACGCAGACTTGCATTTCCCCATAACAATGTTGTTTAACAACCGGCGTAAACGGACCTTCGTGCTATCAAGCAGTGAGCGTGCGATGTCCTGTTCAGATGACGTCAAATCCAACGGGATGCCATAAACTACACAGAATCACACTACACACCTACGCAATGATTACATTCAGGCAGACTGTAGAATACAACCTCTTTGGACCATTTATATACTTATTGAAAACAAGCTACAAAATGTAATACTTTAGAAAATGCCTTTAATACTTTTTAATAGCCTTGATTTTCGCTAAATTGATTTATCAACTTTTTAAGACTTTTTAAGACCCCGCGGACACCGTGCATATGTTCCTAAATGTCAAACTAGCCTCAGAGGTCTCACACAGATCTTTTAATGGCCCATAACATTTGTCTCAGCAGATTAGATTTCTATGCAGGCCACACTGATGTTTCTGTCAGTAGTGGAAGAAGAATTACTAAAATAAAATAACTAATACTACAATGTCAAAATACTCCATTACAAGTACAAGTACTGCATTGAAAGTGGTACCTAAATAACATTTTCTTTACTTGAAATGGGAACATTTACTTTTAGTATTACGATTCAAAGTCCAAAATATTTAAAATAAATGTAAATATTTAAAAGGAAAAGCAGCAAATCTCATATTTGAGAAGTTGGAAATGCAAAATGTTTTACATGAAAGAATAACTTAAACAATTAGCAAAAATGCTGCTATTTAATTTATGTCAACTCACTCACTGGGTTAGGTGCTTAAATATAACGTTGGATAGTTTATCTGACTGCAAAGCATCATATTTTCTAATTTCTTCATGTTTTGTGTGTAAAAATCTAAATTGATAGGGTGGAAAACAAATGTAGTCGAGTAAACGTGCAATATAAGTGGAACAGAAAGAAAAATACTCAAGTTAAGCTCAGTACTTGACTAAACGTACTTAGTTACTTTACACCACTGGTTTCTTAACACATGCATCGGCCATTTGAACAATTACAGTACGGCAGCTCCTCTCTCTCCTCGGACAGAGCCATTAAAGCATTCTCTAAATCATTCAGCTTCAGCGGTACAACAACAGCAGCCGTGGAGACAAGCTCTGCAGAATCACTTCAATAAGTCTAATGGCCACTAACATCATTCTGCAAGGCAATATCCCACTTCCTGCGGGTAATGCCAACCACGGATAAATAAGTTAAGATAAAATGTTAATTGCATTTGACGGCCGTCTCCAGTCTAATATGATAAAGAGGAATTACCTGGCTGTAAGAAAAGATCATCTGAATGCTAATTAGGGAAATCACACAACATTAAAACTATTTTTTAAGAGAAACTAAATGATGAATAAATCCTCGTCGGGGTATGCCATTTGAGATTTGTCTGATTTAATCAAATTAAGCAAAGTGTTCTCTCCCACCCCCACATATAACACCGTCTCCATCTTCTTCCAGCTCTCTTCCTGCCACCTGCTGATCAGCGCTTTGAGCTAAAGGCTAACTTCAAGATGCTAACCAATGACAATGTTAACATGCTGACGCTAAGGAGGTGTAATCTTCCCCATGATCACATTCTTTGTTTATAATTTTAACATGATTGAATTTGCTAATAAGCACTATAGGCTGGTGGAAATGCCATTAGTTTAGCAGGTAATTGGTCAAAAACCAAAGTATCCTATAAAATGTAATGTGAAAAATAATTTCTTCTGAGGGGGTCGAGTGTTTGTGCCAAATAACAATAATGTTTTGAGTCATTATGATGCATCATGTGGGCACAATGAATATGGATAACACTGGACTCTGTTCCCTCTAAAACAGTGTTTCTCAAACTTTTTCATACCAAGGACCAGACCAATAAAAAAACACCTAACTCCACAAATATCCAAAAACACATCGTTTTTCTAGAACAGATTACAAATTTCCTGAAAATGGTACTAACAAGTGGCAACATGTGATGAAGGTGTTGCGCTGAAACTTAAGCTCGCTCCATTGCGGAGATATTCCCGCGAGAGTGCGGAAAACTTAAATTGATTTATTTATTTCAAATGTGAAATGTTACCAATATACTCACGGACCACTAGAGGGCGCTCACGGGACCACACTTTGAGAAGCACTAGAAGGCCAGCACCATGGTCTAAAACCCAAACTAAAGCAAACATGTTTTTCTTTTGGTATGAGACCCTCAGATCAGGGGTTTTTTACAATGTNGTACAAACTTATTCTAAATAGCACCCTTCCACAACACGAAGTGTACAGCTGCTTTACAGCTATACAGTGTGTGTGTGTGTGTGTGTGTGTAGGAATGGGGCCGGTTGATGAAAATGATCCAAAGCAAGGGGCCGGGAAAAAGATGGCTTGAAATATGAGCTTCAGATACAGTAGATACTACAACAGCACAGTGGAGTGCATATGTTGTGTTTAATTCAATCAAACAGCATAGCCCCAAGGCCTCTAGAGATCTAAATGGCAAGTTCAGAACTCAGTCTACATGTGAAGCTCATTTAACCATCAACATCATTTCATTTGATTACATTTAGGTGAAATGATCTAATCGTTCACGCAGAGATGCAATAAATGACAGTTTGTCACTACAGTAGCTAGTAGGTGGGTTCGAAACCCGAGCCCGCAGAAGTTTTCAGGCAATGTCTTCTCCTCTCTCTCTCAATGTAACACCCTCTCTGGAATAAAGGCACTCTGGCCCAAAATAAATCTTTCAAAATAAATACAAATTAAATTACTTTTTAACATTATACTCAAAGGGCCAGTAAATATCACCCCGGGGCCGGGTTTGGCCCGCGGGCCGCCAATTGAATAGCCCTGCAGTACACATTGTAAAGTCCCCTGATACAAATGCTTTATTTGGGATATATGGCAACATAAATACAGTGTAATTGTTTAATTGATTAAATGAATGTACAAAACATTGCACAAATCATTCCAGGAGAATAAGTGAAATGGAAGATGTAACATGCCGGTGGCACAAAAAGCAAAGGGAACACTAAAGGATTAATGTTGAATCCTCCGGGAACCCTGACCGCCTTTACATGATATCACGGTAATCCATCTGACAATTGTTCATATATTTAAGTCTGGCCCAAAGTGGAGGGCTGAAAGATTAGAGCGCCAGAAGATCTGCATAAACCGAGTGTATTTTCATCTCTACAGTTTCAGAGGATTTGTAGAAGTAGCTTTCACTCTAAATCTCTATAAAAAGCAGGACAGGTCTGTCAGCTGGGCGGGGAGGCAGTCTGTGAAATGCCTGTGCTGAGGAGCCATTAGGAGAGAGAAAATGGAGAAATTGTACTGTCTGACAGCCACAGCGGTGCTCTGATCGAGACATCCCCCCGAGGGGCCGGGAGAACACTCTGACAATCTGCCTCGCTGTCAATGACATCCCATTTAAACAAATAGCTAAGCTCAGGTTACCGAACCTGGGAAATGCATTCTACTGCTTTGTGCACAACATGCCAACCGCTGTGTGGTAGATCATATGTTCTAAACAGGACTGTTTGTGAACGATCTCCATTCTCACAAAGTAAGACTCTTATTTAGTTTACTATTCGCCCCTTTTAACAGTTTTAATCTCATGTTACTTGTTAGACGCTTTTACCCAAAGCAACTTACATACTCAATACTGTGGACAATCCCCACAGGAGCAATTTGGGGTGAAGTGTCTCAGGGACACAACGACATGCTGACTGCAGTGGGGTTTGAACCTGTGACCCCCTGGAACCCAACACCAACGCACTACCCACTGCACCACACGCCATGAATGGAGAGTTAAAGATGGGGGTTCAGTTGAATAAGGATTATTTTAATGATCAATTAATCTGCCAGTGAATTTCTTCCATGAATGAGTTGAAGTAAAGATGTCCTTTTTGTCTGACTGACAGTAAATATTCACATCAGAGGAGGCGGAAAACAAGAAACTGTTTTGTTATATAATAAAAAAAACAATTTCTCATCTCTTGAAATAGTTAGTCGAGTGATCATATAAAAACAACTCTATACTGAAGACTGCAACTGTGTTTGAGATCATGTCATTAAAAACCACTTAGCAGTTACCGTACGTTGAAAAGAAGTAATAAAACGAAGAGAGAAACGATTCTGTAAATTCTTCCAGATGTGATTTTCCGCAGAGAAAGGACACGGTGGCAGAGAGGCAGGTCACCCTCGTCTCGGGTAGTTAATGTAAAAAGCTGACGGACTGCTTCTGTGACAAACATTGTGCAAACTCGCAGCTAGTGGGAGATGTGAGAGAAGCCTCGCTATCAGCATCACAGATCTGCCTCTCCGTAATTACATTCACAAGGAGAGCACAGATACCCTTGAAACACTGCCAGTATGGATAGATAGATGCAGTAGCCATGGCAACAATACAAGGTGGGTATGTATGGTGGGAAACAGCGATATCTCTCATTAGAGCCCCCCGGAGACGAGTCCTCACTCATCGAGCTTTGGCCAACACTCCATGTGTTCAGATTTGAGGCGTTTTGAAACGACATGATAACACACTGTGTCCTGGACTCAAGGGGGATAGATTATAACTGTTTACATTTAGACAAAGCCGGTCCTACAGGGCATGAAAACCAAAAGTACAACACACAGCAACTTGTCTTCTTCAAAGTGTTTTATAAATCCACTAGACATTAAGGAGATACATCAAAAGCAGACAACGGGACAACAAACTAGAAAAACTGTCAGCAGTGTATTTCTGTTTCTCTATGTGTGTGTGTGTGTGTGTGTGTGTGTGTGTGTGTGTGTGTGTCTGTCTGTGTGTGTGTGTGTGTGTGTGTGTCTCTGTGTGTGTGTGTGTGTGTGTGTGTCTCTCTGTGTGTGTGTGTGTGTGTGTGTGTGTGTGTGTGTGTGTGTGTGTGTGTGTGTGTGTGTGTGTGTGTGTCTCTGTGTGTGTGTGTGTGTCTGTGTGTGTGTGTGTGTGTCTCTCTGTGTGTGTGTTGTGTGTGTGTGTGTGTGTGTGTGTGTGTGTGTCTCTGTGTCTGTCTGTCTGTGTGTGTGTGTGTGTGTTGTGTGTGTGTGTGTGTGTGTGTGTGTGTGTGTGTGTGTGTGTGTGTGTGTGTGTGTGTGTGTGTGTGTGTGTGTGTGTGTGTGTGTGTGTGTGTGTGTGTGTGTGTGTGTGTGTCTCTGTGTGTGTGTGTCTGTGTGTGTGTGTGTGTGTGTGTGTGTGTGTGTGTGTGTGTGTGTGTGTGTGTGTGTCTTCTGTGTGTGTGTGTGTGTCTGTGTGTGTGTGTGTGTGTGTGTGTGTCTCTCTCGTGTGTGTGTGTGTGTGTGTGTGTGTGTGTGTGTGTGTGTGTGTGTGTTTCTGTCTGTCTGTCTGTGTGTGTGTGTGTGTGTGTGTGTGTGTGTCTGTCTGTCTGTGTGTGTGTGTGTGTGTGTGTGTGTGTGTCTCTCTGTCTGTCTGTCTGTGTGTGTGTGTGTGTGTGTGTGTGTGTGTGTGTGTGTGTGTGTGTGTGTCTCTGTGTGTGTGTGTGTGTGTGTGTGTGTGTGTGTGTGTCTCTCTG
>NW_011364153.1:0-5897 GCF_000735185.1 Notothenia coriiceps | reverse complement strand
TGTGGAGTCTCTTTCTTCACGGCCGCGACTGCGAGAGGGAACTGCAGTTTCTCTCTCTGTTTTCTCTCTGAACCATATCTCTGCTTGTAACATTACCGCGCCATTTTAATTAGAGTACCCATTTGAACATTATGCCAGAGACTCCATTGGTCTCATTTATCCTAAGCTTCTCTCCTGGATGCGAGAATAACGAACAAAGCTAATACTGCCCCGTCTAAGACACGATCTGACTTTCATTACATTTGTCTCGAGTGTTTCCTCAACTTAATGTGTTGCTTAAAATAATACTTCTGCATACAGTATGTGACACTGTGAGTGTTGCACGGCCAGATACGGCTCAGCTGACTCAGATAAGGAGATGATACATTATGATGTGATATGCCGCGGACTGTACTTCATGTTACTCTGATGCGGTTACTTATGTTGTGGCAGATATTTAAGTAAGCTTTCTTAACGCTAATGTTATAATAGTCAGATAGCTCTGAAGGTGATATTCTATTAATGTTCACGTTCACACAGTCGGAGATTTTGGCCGACCGTTTTTCCTGCAACGGCAGCTTTTCTGTATTTCCTTTATCAAAGAAGAAGAAGAACTCCGCACAGTTGATCTCTTATCCTGGAACCTATCCTGCTCCGGCGCAGGCTAGCCGTTCAGAATAAGTTATCTAGCCCGCTAAAAAGTGAACCAGCTTCGTAGTACCGGAAATCCCAGAAGTTAGCTTGCTAAACGAAAATCTCCATTCGTAGTATAGGCCCCAGGTTAGCCGCACAGCATAAGTTACCATGGAGATCTAGCCCGCTAGGGCCGGAAACACAGAGTTTTCCCTGAAGTTAGCTCGCTAAGCAAACATCCTGCTTCGTAGTGCAGGCCTCTGTATTCAGTGATGTCGTGTATTGTAACCATGTGGTGGTGTTTGTATTCATGCTTGTAGGATCTCCACCTGGCAAAGGGGCTATCGGTGAGAACTAGCCTTTTGGCTCATTCAAGTACATTTACATGTTTTTAATATGTTTATTAATATACACTGTCCCTTGTTTTAAATAAATCAATTCAATGGAATTTATTATTACCATTTGTTCCTCCAAATCTTGACCGCTTTCTCAGAAGTTTTGACTTTTCTTCTCAAATGTGTTATCTAAAAAGAACAGAGAGGGTGTGTGTGTGTGTAGGTGTAGGTGTGTGTGTGTGTGTGTGTGTGAGAGTGAGTGTATGTGTCGTGTTGCTCCCAGAGAACAACTAACAATGTGGTTTCTGCACCACAAGAGGCAGCAACACACTAAACTGTGTCTAGTGTGCCTGAACAGAGCCTGAAGAAGACCATTTCCCTTCCGGTGAGAGCTGTGACTCCAGCAGCTGATTATCCAACCGGTCATGGCGGAGAAAGGAGCAGAAGAGTCCGCTAAAGCCTCACCATCGTCGGCAGAGAAGCTGCTTCCCCGCCACAAGCAGGATCTGGACTACTGGAAGAGGAACGCAGCGCGCCTGCGCACAAGGAACCTGGGCACCGGTCTGCTGATAGGCGCGTTTGTTGTCGGCATGTGTATCCTTCAGTGGGGCAAAGTCACTAACAAGTACTGCACTGAAGTACAACTGAGAAGTACTCTACCTGAGAGTGTTAGGCTGTATAGAGACTCAAATACTTCAATTTCTGTGGTTTTACTATTATCGTGATTTTTTTCCAGGAGTGCAAAGTAACTAACCAAAGCACTGCAGGTTCCTCACGTTCTCACCAGAGAGCAGGAATATACATTTAGCTGCGCAGCTTAAGTGTATCGATAAACAACTTATTTAAACAAAATTTGGTGAATTTAAATGTAAATTTGGTCAAATTTAAACATTAAATATCATGTATTTTTGCATTATCACTGTTTGTCACCAGAGGACGCCAGAGCCCATGTCAATAATAATGCATGAAGCAAAATGCAATGTCCCCCCCTAGATAAGTGTATGCAAAGTACTGCACTGAAGTACAACTGTGAAGTACTATACCTGAGTGTTTTAGGGAAAGGTTGTAGAAGTACTCAGAGGTATTTGGGTAAAAGTAGAAGTACTCAGATCTTGTACTTGAGTAAAAGTAGAGGTACTCAGATCTTGTACTTGAGTAAAAGTAGAAGTACCAGAGTGTAGGAATACTCTGTTACAGTAAAAGTCTTGCATTCAAAATCTTCCTCAAGTAAAAGTAGAAAAGTCTTGAATCACCAGACACCAGGAATGTTAATGTTCAATTTGCTGAGTGGCTCAATCTAATCTCTAATACACTTTAATTAAGTTAATTTAAATGTGTATTTGGTCCAATTTAAACTAAAGTTGTCATGTATTTCTACATTATCGCTGTTTGCCACCAGAGGGCGCCAGAGCCCATGTAATAATGCATATTGCCTCTGCAGTGTAACACGCATTTTGTTGAACTGTTATTTAAATATTGATTTTTTTTAAACTTAGCATTTTACAGCCTTAGTATACAAACAACTGAAATTGAAAGTTGCTAAAATAATACTTAAAATATTATAAACAAATAAAAAGCAGGTATTCTTAGTTTCATTTGAAAGGATAAGAAAGATTACAATTCTTTATTTCATACTTTCAACAGATGAAATGACCATTCATTTCCCCTGTAGATGAAGAAGCATGCCCCACTTAATCCTCACTTCAGTCAGTCACACTTTTTGGTGTTTGGATGGGATTAGTTGACACCGATTATTAGCAGACATTCCTAAACATACTACCGAATGCTTAACTCTCAATCCATCATGAAGACAACAGACGATAGAAAACAACTTTGCTCTTATCAGGAAACCTTATCGCTTTACATTTAGAAAATAAAGCTCATACCTCAGTAGGTAAATATATGTCAAATTATTCATCATCATCATGTATTATTGAGAATATGAATATCTTTATACACCACTTCATATTGAAATATAACCATTTTTTATGTAACTCTTATCTTTAATTGCACATTTTAACTTTACATTCTCATGTTACACTGAAAAAACTGAAACGTTGACTTTAATCAAATGTATTATGTCAACAGATTCCACGTAACTGTATTAGTTAGTTCAAAGCAATAATATTAAGTTTAGATAAAAAAGTATTAGGTTCAACTTAATATTATTGCCTTCCACTAACCTAATACAGTTATGTGAAATGTGTTGACAAAATACATTTAATTAAAGTTTTTTCAGTATACCATAAATATTTGTATTGCATTTCTCTACTCATAGCACATTTCTATTTTAACAGCTAATTTTTTTATCCCATTTCATTTAGTCTGTATGATTATCCACCAGAATCAAGACCCTAGGTGGTCTAGATCCTAAGCTACTGTTAAAATAACAATCAATGGCAGACATTTTCAAAATTGGTTCCATTGGACAAATATGCGATGGCCCTATAGCCACACATCTCGCTGAGGGCATGCTCTAACAGTGTGCCAACGTTCATGTTTTTATCATCAAAAGCACAATTCTTTCACATATCTGCTGGACTGTTATGCATATTTTTGACATTTCCATTTCCCCGGGATAATGAAATGTTGTGGTTCTTAAGGATGCAGTTGCTGTTGCTTTTCTTTGACCTGCAGCTGTTCAGTCAGCTACACCATCCTGTCCGTCAAACAGGAGCGAGTCCTGGAGGAGCTGGACGACGAGGCCAGGGTCCGCATCATGAGAGTGCCTCCCACCGGAACCAACTCCTGATCCAACTCCCGGTCCAACTCCTGAACCAGCCCACTCTCAGCCATCTGGAACCAAGGCCTACACCAACTTTCCCCACATCCCACCCCCAGGCCTACACATGAAGCTCAGTGCAAGTTATTTCACTCCGCAGCTGCAAATAATCAGCTCATCAACATTTCCTCAGTGGGGCAAAGTCACTGACACAAGCACTGCAGGTTCCTCAAGCTCTCATCAGAGAGCAGGAATATACTCTTTGCTGAGCAGCTCAATCTAATCTATAAACAGCCTATTTCAAAAGTGAATGTAAATGTGGTCCAATTTAAACATTGAATATCATGTATTTTTACATTATCACTGTTTGTCACCTGAGTCAATAATCATGCATGCAGCAAAATACAAGACCCCCCTTCTCATGTTACCATAAGTTATTGTGACGATTTTGACGAATATTGCAATTGTGTTATCAAGGACGTTCTTAGAGAGGCGGACCATTGTTCTCATTGTAATATAAAAATATATTATATATTAACCAATGTATTATGTTGACGTTTAACCCGTTGGTACTGTTTAGGTTCGAATAAAATAAAAACAGTCAATTCACCTTCCTTAACATATATTGTCTTTCTCTCAATTCCCGATATACTGTATACCCAATACCCCTCCTCGACTCCTCCTTTCCCTCACTCGCGTCCCTTCCTTGCATCTTAGCTCCGCCTCCGTAAGATGCGAGCAAGAGACACGAGGAGGTGACGCGAGGACAGAGGAGTCCTCAGGTATTCATTGGGATGTCCTCGTTCACTCAAACGTCACTCTTAAACGACGTCTGTTAATGATGACATGTGCACAGCTGTATCCCCTCTCATCGGGCTGAACTGAATAACTCTTTAGAACCGGCCCATTTCTGGTTAAATATTTATTTAAATGAATCTTTCTCTTGTTAGTAAAGGAATTCAATGTATGATGGTTGGTCCTGCTTTTGTGTTCCGTTTTGGTGTAAAATGTAGCCTACATTTAAATACAAATATAATTATAGTAATGTGAAGCCTTTTAGAAATGAATTGCTCATAATAATTCCCACGGAGCTGTGAGCACTTATACATTTATGTGACGCTTTTCCACTCATCTTCCAGTTGTCGGTTTTCCTCTGTTGAAATGGACCAGCTGTGAAGGTGGGGGCGGGGCCAGCTGTGAAGGTGGGAACGGGGCTTTTATTTGAGTAGTGAAAACACTTCCGCGTAGTCTGCTCGCGTGTATCCTCCCTTTCGTCTCCTCCCGCACCCCTCCTCCCTCACCCCTCCTCGACTCCTCCGTGTGCATTTCAGCTTTTGGAACGTCCTTCAAAATGGCGTGTCTTGATCGATTTCCGGGTCAAGTCCCGGAGGAGGGGAAGGCCCTGTCTCAGGTCGACTATTTTCATTTCCTCGCTCCTCGGTCCTCGGTCTCACCGGAAGTTGATTTGTCTGCGCCATCTTGAGTACCGTCCCACGGCTCTTATTTCTGCCGAGGAACGAGGAGCGATAATGGAGGAGCTATAACCGAGGAACCACCAGACCATCCTCCGATGAAATCCTCACACTCGCCCCGCCCCCTTACTGTGTATCGCTCACTGATTGGACGATGCAGTGCATGCACTGATCTCATGCTTCTTGTTCTTGACATGAGAGCAGTTTCCCAGCGGAGTGAAGAAAATACATGAACCTCACGGGACTCACTGCTCAGTTTAAACTGTGTTTTGTTTCAATTCATGTTTCATTTAGTTACAAATATGTGATATATCTGAACAACAAAGTGGTCAAAAATCATTTTATTCATTTTTTGGAAACATTTTCATGATCGCTTTTTTCGTTTTACATTTTCATTTATTGTCATTTCCATTCAGTCAGTCATTAAGTGCTATTCAATGTTAATGTGCTAAATATCCACACAAACAAACAAAGTGTGCAATCCAATGAATTTTAATTTAACTGGGTTTTGATATATAACATATCTCTTTTTCTTCTCTGAATTATTTTATTTCTATTGTGCACTCTAATCAATATTAATCAAACTATTGTTCGTTTATACATTTTAAGAATGGCTTTTTATCTTTTTTGAGAATGAGTTCTTATTTGATTTGATTTATTGGGGTCTACAACAGATGATACAAATGTTTGTGTCAGTAAATGTGTACTAACAGAGGACCGAGGATTGAGGAGCGAGGAGCGAGTGTTTGTGAAAAT
>NW_011364152.1:0-4158 GCF_000735185.1 Notothenia coriiceps | reverse complement strand
TTTGTTTTTGTTTTTTTACAAAACAATCGGAAATAACTTTTACAATTACAAGAAAGATTTGACAGGTCCTGTTCATAACCATTCATGATTTGGCTCCTAGATAATACTTTCAGTTTAGATACACTTATGCATCGTTAGTTATTCCACAGACGAACACCTTTTGATGAGATGCAATGAAGTTTGGCATTTGTTCGTACGGGTGGTTTTTTGAAAATGCAGTTTCCTCTCAACATGTGTATGTTTTCTCTCCGTGTGAAAAGTCCCTGGATATTATGAGGTAATTGTTGATTTGAACATAATTTGAATAGTTGTATAGTCAACCAGGTCTTGTAGTTTTAGTGTTTTTAGTTGAATAAATAATGTATTTGTTGGTTCTCTGTACGTAGTTTTATGTATAACTCGTATGGCTGGATTTTAGCAATACATACAAAAGTAGAAAATATACATGTTGAATTACAAATTCACAGTGACAAAATATAAAGCAGGATATTATTATTATTTTTACTTGGGTGCAATTTTGAAAACAGGACTTTTACCTGTATTATATATTTTAATCATGTCTAACTAATGCATAATTACATTTGCTCATTAACTCACCTGAGCAGATATCCAAACAGTTGACCACTGTTTCACATCCTGCTCCAGCTGTGGGTTGTTGTTGCAGCGCCCTCTGGTGGTCGATCCGCTGCCTGAAATAAATAAGAATAATACATGTTATTTATATAGCGCTTTTCCTGGTGCTCAAAGCGGTTTACAAGCAAGTACAGAAAAATAACATTAAACAGATAGACCAAATGCAATCAACGTTGACGTGAATTAAATGTATTATTTCAACAAGTTTCACATAACTGTAATAGGTTAGTTATAAGCAACAATATTAAGTTAAACCTATTATTTTATTTAAACATAATATTATTGTTTTCAAATAACCTAAAACAGTTATGTGAAACTTGTTGACAAAATACAAATAGTTAAAGTCACTTTTCAGTTTTCTCAGTGCATGAGATAGACACTCATCTTTTAACTTTTTGTTGTGTTCGTTAATTATATCAGAATGGCAACATTGCCAAATTAGTTGATTTAAAGGTCCCCTATTTTTCAGTTTTTCATCAATATATTATAGGTCTCAGATATACACAGAACATATCTCTAAAGTGTTTGTCTCCAAACACCAAACAGATCATTGCAGCATTACCCATAATCCCCTCTGTTTCAGCCCTGTTTCCAAAGTGCTGATTCTCTGTCTGTTACTTTAGATGAAAATAAGGAGCCCCTCCCCACGCCCCTCTGGGAGAGATTTGGTTAAAAAGAACGCAATGCTGCTCTAGGAGGAGATTCAGGTGATAGGGGGGGGGGTTACCTTGGAGAACGAAGACAATAGGAGGGTTAAAGTTTTCATTACAGTGATTGTGGGGAGAACATGTTCTTGTGGTTGATTTGGCTGGAAAAATATAGGTATGGAAAAGACAGGATTATATACAGTACATATATGTCAAAAGCATCAATGAACAACAACACAATAAAAACGTCTGTATAAAAGTCAAGTTTTTTGTGAGTTATAAACACTGAATGGATATCATTTAGATATTTTAGTTTCATTTAGCTCAGCACTGACACCTTACCAATATCAGATGTACAATGTAATGAAATTATAGTTTCTGTTCTTTAACTCATTAAGTTCAGTTCTTGGAGGATGTTATTTGAACACTGTACTTTAGTCTGCCTTTCATCAGTGGCACCAGTCTTCCTTTCTGTTAGAGCAGAAACTGGTTGTTAATTATTTCATGCAAGCAAATTCCTCCTAAAGCATGGCCAGACCAGAATGAGCAATTCAACATGTGTGCAGACTCGTAAAGGCCAAATAATTTAAAGGATTTAGTGAATAATATTGTTGATATAACTCAAATGCTAATGAACAAAAACAAGATTGTTTGTATTTTTGTAACCCATACAGTTAACAATGTAGGAATGCTGTATTCTGATAATTTTGCCTATTTCTATAAATATGGAAATACCAGATTCTGAACAGATAACTTCTGCAACGGATGATGTGTTTTTACTAACTGTAAGAGGTTATATTTGTCTCAAATGTATAACTAACAGTTTACCTACCTGTGTTTTTCTAACCAGAGAATCAGTTCCTCAAGTAAGATATTTGAGTATTTTCTGTTTGGTTGTGCGTTTATGAAGTCGGCTTTTCAACTGTTACACAATTTAGAATCCTGCATTAAAAAAGAATGATGGTTCATATTTCTTTACTTAGATGACCCGACTGGTTCTTCCAGGCATGATTGAAAGGTATTGTAACAAACATCCAGACATTAATGGTTACTATTATACGAAAATAAGAATATTTTCATCTCGTCCCAGAGGCATGAGGGCTGATCATCAACATGTCCTTTGAGGTTGGCGTCCGTCCACAGCCGTTGTTGTCCCTTTATTGTGCCACTAAGGTATTTTGCCTTCCAGATATTCTGTTATTTTCACAATTATCAACAATTTAATGAAACTCCCCCTCTGTTCTGCCTTTTTTTGTGACTTTCTTATACGTTTCAGATTTTTGTAATATATTTCTCTCAGTGTCTTCATGCTGAGTACAAGTCAAAAGGAATCACAGTGCAGGTAAAGTATGACACTTACGTGAGTCTCTCTAGCTTTAGTAAAGGTCTATGTTCATCCCTTTGGAGTGATTTATTTTAAAAAGCACATTAGCCACTTGTACTGTATCTCCAAATTTGCGACCATCTTCCAAGATGGCCGCCATTTCCAGTCGAGGAAACAGCATTTTACATCAGAATTTTAACCACTGGATACATTTTGGTGGTTTTGTTATTGAGTTATATGTTTGAGACTATGGGGAAGTCAAATGTACAATTAAGAAACTTCCTCAGAGCTTTTTTGTCTCATTTTAAACACAAAATGTAAAACATAATCATATTATTATTATTGCAAAAAACATAACGATTTTTTCAAACTCGAACGGGAACTATAATTGAATTTCCATGTTTAAAAGACATATCATTGAAAAAGTATGATCCTATATTCAAATGCATTCTGCAAAATAACAGTAAATTGGTTAAAAGAGCGATATTTTTTCTAATATGTCCTGGTATCAGTAGATACACAATGCTGTCTTTAAATATACTCCTCCTGGCACCTGCAGCTGCATATGATCGAGTGAGCTATTGGCTGATTGGATCAAATTATTTGATTGGCCCATTATATTAAGAGATTTAATTGGCTGATTGGATCAAATTATTTGATTAGCCCATTTTATTTAGAGATTTAATTGGCTGATTGGATCAAGTGGTTTCACTGACTGATTGGATCGAGTCATTTGATTGGCCTGTGGGTTCCAGTCACTCAGTGGTGTTTTAAGTTGTCCTCTCTGGACTCTCTCTGTCCTCTCACATCTCGGCAGGCTCGTCAGTCCCCTCCTGCTCCCTGGCTAAATGAGGCACTGCGTGCTAATAGAACCATCCTCCGGGCAGCTGAGCGGAAATGGTGGAAGTCCAAACACCATGACAACCTCCTAACCTATCAAGCTCTCCCCTCCTCTTTCTCTTCTTCGATCTCTCAGGCAAAAAGCACTTTTTTTCAAGATAAGATCCATTCTCCCTATTCCAATCCCCAAAAACTATTTTCCATCTTCTCCACCCTCTTGGACCCACCCAGAATGCAGCTGCTCGTCTGGTCTTCAACCTTCCTAAATGCTCCCACACCACGCCGCTCCTCCGCTCCCTTCACTGGCTTCCGCCAACTGCTAGAATCCACTTCAAGACACTGGTACTTGCGTACCATGCTGTGAATGGATCTGGCCCTTCCTACATCCAGGACATGGTTAAACCGTACACCCCAGCACGTGCACTCCGCTCTGCATCAGCCAAACAGCTCGCTGCACCCGCACTGCGAGGGGGACCCAAGTTCCCATCAGCAAAAACACGTGGGTTTGCTATCCTGGCTCCAAAATGGTGGAATGAGCTCCCCATTGAAATCAGGACAGCAGAAAGCTTACACATCTTCCGGAGCAAACTGAAAACTGATCTCTTTAGACTCCACTTCCAGAGATAGAATTACTAACAAAGCACTTATACTGTATATACTCTGACAGAAACCAACATAATCTAATATAGAGTTAAATGCACAGTAGGCTATTTT
>NW_011364151.1:0-4111 GCF_000735185.1 Notothenia coriiceps | reverse complement strand
GTAACGGCGCAGTGTAACGCGTTACTTTTATAATTTAGTAATCACACTACAGTTACTAACATTGCCCCGACACGCGTTACTTCGCTACTTTTATAAAATCAGTCATAATCACAATGACAGACAAGAGGGCCTCCCGCTTTTTTAACGCTGCTTTGGGTGACTTGTGTAATTCGTGGAGAACCGAAGAGTTTTCGTTTGGGGGGGGGATGGGGGTCCGTCAGTCCGTCCGTTAGTCCGTCCGACTGACGGACAACTTCTCACTTCAAAAAAGAAGAAGAAATCTAGATCGCAAAATAATTAAACAAGCGAGTGCCTGTTTTTCCTGGCCAAGGACAGGTTCCTTGAACACAACACGAGCGTAACGTGTCTTCACGCGGTTATGTCTCGTCTGAAAGGAGTGTAGACTAGACTGCTTACGGAGAGCACCGGAACGCCGCTCCAGCCCTTCAAATATTGCAGTACCCATAAGGAGCCGTACACATACCGCAGTGTTTGCGTGGCTGTGTCTTTAGTTGTAAGCACAGTGGCGATCTGTTGTTATTAGCATCTGGTTAGCTAGCTATGCTAAAATAACCTCAGTGAGGTTAAGGCACGCCTTGATATGATCATTATAATTATTAATGAGACATTAGAGACTAAATGAAAAACAGGTATAAAATACTATATGACAGTAACAAAAAAGTTGTTAAAAATAACAAGAATAGAGTTTAAAAGGAGGAGTGATTTGTAAAATATCCAAAAAGAAAAATCTGCTTACAGTTCTGTTTCAAATGGGTGTTTAAAGATGTACCCATAGATCTCCTCATGTTGCTCTCAAAGTGCACCAGATTGATGCTTTTAACTTCAATATTTAAAAAAAAATCTTCCCGGGGGAGCATGCCCCCCAGACCCCCCTAGAGGAGGTTAGGTCCCCCCCACTTAAATCATGTTCACATGGATACTAAATACATTTGCACACATCTTGTGTCCATATCTTTCTGTTTTGGTGGTCATGCCACACCGTGTGATTTTAGTTTTTTTAAGCAGAGGTTGAGTTCAATAATTTGTACGGCCCTCGGAGGATGTTGTAAAAATTGAAAGGAAAAAGGTTCCCCACCCCTGCTGTAAATAATAACTTAACATCTCTGTCTCCTATTGATCTGAGTATATTATAAAGAATAGCCAGTTAATTGAAGCATTATAGCACAGGCCTTTGTCAGATGGTATATTACGCTGTTTTTTTCCTGCTTCGAATAGTTCTCTCTTTTTTCACCATACCTGTGTTTGCATCACTGAATATAGGCCTCTCCTTTAAACAAAGGAACAGTGGTGGAATGTAACTAATTAAATTTACTCAAGTACTGTACTTAATTAACACTGACTAATTTCACTTTATACTGCTTTATCATTTCCTTACTACATTTTGGAAGCAATATTTCACTATTTATCCCACAAAATGTATCTCACAAATGTAGTTAATAGCTACTTTTCAGGTATGGATTCATAATACAGAATATAAAGCAATACATCATTGTGTATTATTATAGGTTAAGCTACCCAGCAGCATATCAAGTCATTGAAATAATCCCCACCTTTACCAAGTGCAACATCAACATTAATGCGTAATTCATTATAAAACAAAAATGTAATATTTTTAAATCTGATATGGGCCATACATAAGTACAATTTTGAATGCAGGTGTTTTACTGACCCAAGTAAAATATGAGAGTACTTTTATCTGGAGATGATGACACGATCTAGCTGTTATCACTAGACACAAGCTGCTCTTTAAGACGGACCAAGGTAGTTACAGTGAGTCATGATCTGGGCTTACAGTAAAAAGGAAATATGAGCAGCACAGTGGCAGCACTTAGCTTCTGGTTGAGTGCCATCTCTTGTATCTGTCCTTTATTCCCTGAGTCCCTCACCCTCACATCTAGACGGTCTGCTCTGCTGCTCCACGTCTCCATATCAAGGCTGCTATCGATCCAAGGCTTGAACTGACCAGACTCCATCTTCGGTTCATATGACAGGCTGTGAGCTGCAGTGGAACAGTAAAGCCTTTCCTCAAACCTTCAGAAGACTCATGTCAGTGTGCAGGCTGGCTGCACAGCAGCTCTTTGTCTCCAATAAGTCTTCTGAAGGTCAGCCCTCCATGTCAGCCGTCCTGACCGACGTGTCAGAAAGATGTGGAGCGGGCAGTGAGAGGAAATCTTTGTTCTGCTCACAGAAATCATCCTGAGAACTGAGTGCACATTTCAATTCTACAGTCAATTTATCATTCATTTGATTCATTTATACTACACAGATAGTATTCATAGTTCATACATTCGGCCCAGGACTGAAAAACTATTTTATTTTTTACTATTTTTGTCTTGGAACATCAGTGTTGTTAAATGAGGTGTGTAAGTCTAACTACTTACTACAATTGTACATCCAAGCTGAGCTGGAAAAAGTGTACAGTAAAATACTGTATGTCAACAGGAAGTATTTGACTACAATCTGTCATACAGCCATGCTCCTCATATGATTCTTTCTCTTATACCAAATGGCTGCAAAACTATGACATTCCCATCCAATTGTACATTCTTTGTGGGGCTAAATTAAAATGATAGCAGATACTACATCTTCTTTTCCAAAATTGGATGGCAGAATCCCTAGTTGAACATTTTTAGAAGATGTTGACACTTTATGTAAATATAGCCGCCCACACTCCGGGAACCAGGCTTTGAGCCATTCCTCACAGAAACTGAACTAGACTGAAACAAAAGAGCATAATAGAGTCTTCAGTGACAACACAGTGAGAACACAGCAGGAAACATGCACACATCAGATACATGAATATAACCCAAAGCCTCTGTAGCACGTAGATCTTCACTTTATGACCAAAATGATCATCAGGATTATCTTTGATCAATATTGAGATAATCACTTGTTCAAAGGGTTCAGGGTCCACATCGTTTATTTGAACGTTCACAAAATAACAAGAGCATTGCTTTAACTTGCATGTTGGGATACAATCCTGATAGCGGACAAATGCTACAAATCATTCGAAAAATGATGATCTTCAATAACATATAAATACAGAAATATTCACCTGTTGTATGCTACATGTTAAAGGTAAACAAACCAATTCACTGTATTTTGAATGGAAAGTTAAAAGGATATAAAGAGGAGACACAATGTTGTGCTCTTGTAAACATCCATTACACAGAATGGTGTTAAAACAGCAAAAAGGACACAACCACCAAACATGTTTGAAGAGTAAGGCTTCAGGTTTGAAGGCAGGTCGGCAGTTTTATGCGGAGCCCTCGCTCTGGAAGCTCGGGTTCAGAGGAGCTGTAGCTCATGGGTGGAGCAGAGAGCCCCCCATGCTAGATTCAGGAAAGTTCTTCACCGGCCAACACTGTTAGTTGCAGATGTAGAGGCATGACGGCTCACAAAAAAGTAAACTCAAAACATCTGGGACGTTGCATGGTGGCTGGCCGTTAGTTTGGTATTTGCTCTATTTGATGTGTAGCAGCATTTCCTAGAAGTGGAGATGTGTTCTGTGTTCTGTCTACACTGTTGTTCTGAGGAACAGAACAGCTCCATCTTCTGAATCACAGCCACTGAAGCACCTCCCCTCCTGCACCAGATTTACACCCATATACACCATTAATACACAACATTAGTACACCCATATTACACACATATAAAACCAATATTACACTTATTACATCCATATTACACGTTACTACACCGACTTTACATCCATATGAGGATTAACACCCACACATTGACACAGTCTGTCAAATGACTGTGTTCACATAATACAGAAACCATTTAAGGGTTAAGGAGTGGAGGTCCACAGAGAAAATAAAAACACTGTATCCAGCAGTCACTCAAGTGCACACATGCATGACAAATATCTGACTGTAATGTGAGTCTGATCTCTGCCAATCCCTGCCTTTCTCATCACGATTCATTCAGTGCTGGTTCTTTTCTAATACCTCACCAATACTGTTTGAGGGTCATATTTAATTGTTCAAATGTTATGACAATGTTTATATATTTAAGGAATAGCTCACGACAGGCCGTGGTATATGCTCATTATATCACAGCTAAGGGGCGTGGTTCGGCCCGACGCGAA
>NW_011364150.1:0-4674 GCF_000735185.1 Notothenia coriiceps | reverse complement strand
CACATGTTGAACACAAATATCTGTACTTTCTACTTCTTACATGCTTAGCGGTGGTGACGTGAAGTCATGTGACCGACCGTGCTGTAGTTCCTTTATAGCCCAACATTAGCCCCTTTAGCTTAGCGGTGGTGACGGAAGCATGTGACTGCGTAGTTCCTTGTGCTGTAGTTCCTTTATAGCCCAACATTAGCCGCCTTTAGCTTAGCGGTGGTGACGTGAAGTCATGTGACCGTGCTGTAGTTCCTTTATAGCCCAACATTAGCCGCCTTTAGCTTAGCGGTGGTGACGTGAAGTCATGTGACCGTGCTGTAGTTCCTTTATAGCCCAACATTAGCCACCTTTAGCTTAGCGGTGGTGACGTGAAGTCATGTGACCGTGCTGTAGTTCCTTTATAGCCCAACATTAGCCGCCTTTAGCTTAGCGGTGGTGACGTGAAGTCATGTGACCGTGCAGTAGTTCCTTTATAGCCCAACATTAGCCGCCTTTAGCTTAGCGGTGGTGACGTGAAGTCATGTGACCGTGCTGTAGTTCCTTTATAGCCCAACATTAGCCGCCTTTAGCTTAGCAGTGGTTTGCCACAGAGATTGTTTTCTGCATTAATCCCAAAATCACATCTAGAAATCCCATTGGACCGGGGAGATGCTGCCTTCAGGGTCACTGCACCACTGTATTTGCCAAATTTGAGCCATTTTGGGTTGGAAATCGATCCTGAATTGAAGTGGGAAATTGTGTTGATGATGGTCCCGTGAAGACACACTCAGAAACACTTTTGATTGTATTACAAGAAAAAAGGAATAAATACAAAAATACATAGAAAAAGAAGAGTCTTTAAAGTTTCTCTCGGTTACTGTCCGTCAGCGGTCCTGACGCTCCCAAATGGTCCCAGTTTTAGCAGCAAGTTTTCCGTGTTTGTTTGTAATCCGTGGATTGGAAACAGGACGTCCCACATTAATAGCACTTTTACATGTACTGTACAATGTTAATTGACAAAAACCACCCCATTTTTGTTTCACATTTTATTCTAAAATATGCAGTTTGGGACAGTTAAATTCATGATTAAGAGATGTGGTGAGTTTAGTACCCCCAAATTTGCGTCGACAAATGCTAAAACACATCAAAAACATGTAAAAACAGTATAAAAATAAAGTTGTTATTACTTTGATACACCATAAGTAACACTAGATTTTACAACAGCACATCGATGAGATGACTGCACCATCGTGACGTAAATAATTTCACATTTTTGGTATAAAGCAATATAATATTACACAACAGGATAATTGTCAAAGCAGGAAACAAGGCTAACTACTAGCAGCACAACATTTCTCAGCAAAAATATGTAGTTCATTAATTATATTTAATTGATTGATCAAATAAATTGTGACTGAGTAATTGGCTTAACTAGCCTCCATCTTTTTTTAATAATATATGTATTCATTTGTTTTTCTAAAAGCTTGATTTTGTGTCCATTATTTAAAATAAAAGACACGTTTTATTATTTAAAAACTACAACTCCCATCATATTAGTAAACGCCTTATGGGAGCTGTACTTAAACAAATAAAATAGTTGTAACAAACAATTAACAAATTACTATTTAGCAGTTAAATACTAGATATAATTGTTTTTAAAACAATATTGATTAGCATAGCGAGCTAATAGTAGCATGAGCTTATAGCTTAGCATCCATTTATTGACATTAATGCAGACGAACACTGAGTTACTAAAACTAGCATTAGCCTCTATGGAGATTGCTGTATTACGAGAACTAGCTTAGCATTAACTTATTAGCTTTACATTGGTGTGTTAGCTTTTCGCTAGTGATCTATGGCTAACGTTGGCTCCATTTGTGACGTCAGCATTTCATACGTTACTGCAGAAATGTAAGAAAAAAAGTAAAAAGTAAAATGTAGGAGCAGGGGCTGTAGATGGATAATACAGAGCAGGATATTAAGAGGTAATTTGATAATAAATAAATGGTTTTAATGGGGACTTTTCTGTCCTTTTTGGCTTCGGCAGGCTGCATTTTGGATATTCACTTATTATCGGGGCTGAATTCACAATTTTGATCAATAAAATTATTTTAAAAATGTAAAATTAAACAGCCAGAAATGTCCCTATTAAGGCACAAGGGTCAAGATTAGTGTGTTTGCTAGTTAGCAAGCTAGCATTTCAGGGTAAGTTTGATAAATGTAGTATTTCGGATGAGTTTGTAGTTTTTAGACCTGTGAAACCATGAAAATGACTTTATAGATACATCATGGTGCTGGATAGACTTTAAAACGTTTCGTAGGTGAATCATGGAGTAACGTAGGAAGTGCAGATGTCACAAAAGCGGCGAGGAGATGTTGGTTCATTGATGGTCGAGTAACCAAAGGTGCAACCAGCTAACAGTCATTTTACCAACAGCCATTGTTATATCAGAACATCACGATTATAAAAACATTTGAAACCCTATAAGACACATAAAACACAACAGTGTTATTGAACCATCGACTTCAGACTATTATTTCTACGTCTCCGTGACAGGAAAAAAAAGGTAACGGGACATACTGGTTAGTGAATAAAAACACGATCCGAAGAGAAGCGAGTCTTTGAGCTCCTCTGAAGAAACGCTCGCCAAAAAACACGAAGAAGAAACGGCAGAGAAGAAGAAGAAGAACGGATAGATTCCCCTTTCCAGAATTTACCTTCCATCTTCCCTTCAACAGGCTCCGCCCACATCACTCCTGATTGGCTGTCCGAGGTGTCCGTCAATCGTAAAGCTCTACAAATGACTCGCTTTATGTCAGAGCAATTCCTGGTTCAAACCGACGCCTGCTGTGGCACTGCGCTCTCATTGGCCGGTTTCTGCGGAGAGGCGGGACTCGTACAGACTCAGAGCGTGATGGACGAACTCGTACTGCTCACCTGTCTGAATCATACCTCCTCTACACACACACACACACACACACACACACACACACACACACCAAACACAAACACACACACACACACAGACACAGGTTATTAATGTGATTTTTTTAAACAAACTGATTTATTTGACAACTTAATGCAAAAAATGCCAAAAAAACGTGAAAAAATTATCGAAAAATGTACAAAAAAAACAAAATGTGGAAAAATGCAGAAAAGTGTGCAAAGAAGATAGGAATAAAATGACTGAAAAAATGCAACAAATATGTGGAAAATATGTTAAAATGACAAAGTACAAAAAAATTGCATAAACAGACCACTAAGATATTTAGAAAATTTAAATAAAATGTTAAGTAAACTCCTACCTTTAGTTGTGGTTTTAAAAACAGTGTGTTTTGTGTAAGTGTTACCTGTCTGCTCGCAGGCGGCAGGTGATACTCAGCACGTCGACGAAGCCCTCCAGCTGCAGCTGTCGACAACCTATCGTCGTGGCAATGAAGCATCCGGTCCGTCCAATCCCGGCGCTGTAGAGCGAAGAAAAGGATTGTGGGTAATGTAGTAATTTGAAAGTACCTTACAGTAGTAGAGTTCCCATGTTTCTCTCAAGCCCCCAGGAAGTACTCCGGACTCTGAGGAAAATATTCCTAGTGGCCAAACGGAGGTACTACAACTTCCGTATCAATCCGTGACTTCATTGGGCCCATTGGGTGTACTTTTACTTCTTACATGTTGAACACAAATACCTGTACTTTCTACTTCTTACACTTTGAACACTAACACCTGTACTTTCTACTTCTTACATGTTGAACACAAATACCTGTACTTTCTACTTCTTACAGTTTGAACACAAATACCTGTACTTTCTACTTCTTACATGTTGAACACAAATACCTGTACTTTCTACTTCTTACATGTTGAACACAAATACCTGTACTTTCTACTTCTTACATGTTGAACTCAAATACCTGTACTTTCTACTTCTTACATGTTGAACACAAATACCTGCACTTTTACTTCTTACACTTTGAACACAAATACCTGTACTTTCTACTTCTTACATGTTGAACACAAATACCTGTACTTTCTACTTCTTACACTTTGAACACTAACACCTGTACTTTCTAATTCTTACATGTTGAACCCAAATACCTGTACTTTCTACTTCTTACATGTTGAACTCAAATACCTGTACTTTCTACTTCTTACATGTTGAACTCAAATACCTGTACTTTCTACTTCTCTCATTTTCCAAACAGGCTGGTTCCTTTAGTCTGAATGTGTGTTTGGTGGCGTGATCATTATTATTTAGAGTCATTGCGTGCCTATTGATTTGAACACGATCCGTGTATCCATCATTTCCTGGTCTTCTCTAAAGAAGAGGGACCAATGGAAACGTTGTCATGTTGCCGTTGTTCAGCATGGAAACATTCATTAGCTAACAATGACATTATTGTTCTATTAATATAAAGGGAGGTCAGGTACTCTTTAAAACAGCTGCTAGTTATGGGTACTTTTTACTGAAGTACATTTCAAAGCCTCTTTACTTTTACTTGAGTAAAGAGGTTTAGTCAGTACTTCTACTTTCACCAGAGTATTTTTAAACACGAGTATCTGTACTTCTACTTGAGTAAAGGATGTGTGTACTTTTGCCATCTCTGCATCCACGCTTTTTCTCTCTGTACCTGCAGTGCACGATGACGGGTCCCAAGATGGCCGCCGCCCTCTGGTCCTCCACGTCTCCCATCAGCTGCAGCAGCGGCAGC
>NW_011364149.1:0-2342 GCF_000735185.1 Notothenia coriiceps | reverse complement strand
AGTTTAAATATTACCTATATCTACTTTTAATTACATTCTTAAAAAAATTAAGCATACCCCGTTTAAATAATCATTTGTCATAATTATGCAGTAAATGGACTGTTGGGTAAAAGGTTGTGTATTATAACATGCATAGTGTTGAAGCAGTATTCAATTTGAATGCTTATACTAATTGGGTTAATGTTTGAGTCACACACTCCCCTTCAGACCGACCCCAACTACCCATTCACCACCACCAGTGTCTAGACCCCGGGGGGTTTCATCGGATCGGTTCTCCCCTCCCGAATGATACTCCTGCACAACGGGGCCTGATCGCCAAAACTCCATTACATTCATCTGTGTATTCCTGGCAATAAATATATATTCTTACATCCAAACGGTCTCTCCTCATTGAAAAGGCTTTGTCGAAAAGGAAGTGCTTCAACAAGCTCTTAAATGTTGATAAAAACAGGACGTTGGTTAAGAGATTTTTGTGATATTGTGGAGATGAAATAAGGCCGTATGTAAAAAAACACAAGTTCTAGTTACTTATTTAAAGCAGTGAAGTGTAATAAAATATATCTCCTCAAGTATTGTCCTCAAGTAAAATGTTAAAGTACTTGTACCTAACCTGGGTATTTTGATTTATGGCCACTTTGTACTTTTATTCCTACATTTTTAGGAGCCAATACTGACCTTTTTACTACATTTATGAGGTTATACAAACAATTAACATATAGGTTAAGATATCCAGCATCATTATATAAACACATTTAGATAAGCTCCACTTACTAGTATTGCCACTTAATAAGTACAACATCTGAGTACTCGTCTCTTTACCTCACAGCGTTCTGCGAAATTATGTTGCGCTTTTATTTGGAAGGCAACTATTATGTTTCCGGTTAAGGTGCCGGTAATTAATGTATGAACTAAAAATACAATAATATATTTATTAAGTTAAACATCTGAGTACAATTTACCTCATAGTGTTGCGCTTTTATTTTGAAGCAAAATCATGTTGCGCTTTTATTTTGAAGGCATCTAGTACATCTCCGGTTAAGGGGGCGGAAACAACAACACTAGCTTCTGTCCTGCGGTTTGTTTACTGTCTGTTTTCAAAGTGAAGAAACTAAACCACAGAAAACCGGAACTACCAAAGTATATCGAGGAGTACACGAAACGCTTCCTCACGTTTACAGGTCAGTCATTCAAATAATAAGAGTTTGAAGAAAAAAGCGTGTTTTAGCTAGCTGTTTGATGAAGCTAGCTTTCAGTTTATCAGCATCACTAGCAAGCGTCATATGACAGCTGTTGACCATTAGCTCAATGTAAATACATGCTAACAGCTATCTAAAAATAACTGAGATTAATCACGTGTTATCTGCTAAATGCACTTTGTTATCAACCTTCAGCTCTATCTCAAATAAGAGGCTTTAGTTAGCGTTTCTAGCTGCAGAGGTGTAAAGTAACTAAGTACTGTACTTATAGGTACTTGTATTTTACTTGAGTATTTCTATTTGATGTTACTGTGTACTTCTACTCCACTCCATGTATTTGATACCTTTAGTTACTTTACAGATCTGGATGAATGATGTGAAATATAATCAAGTGTTAAATCAGACTTTAGTTCCACCTGGAGTAAATCCACCAGCTACCCTGCAGTATACAAAGTCATTCAAACTAGCTGCACCTTTACGAGCTTTGAGAACACTTTCATGATCAATCATTATAAAACATATCATATATATTATTCTGAAATGGACCAATCTGCACAATGACTACTTTTACTGTCGCTACTTTCACTATATTTTGATGAGAATACTTTTCTACTTTCACTTGAGGAACATTTGGAATGCAAAACTTTTACTGTAACAGAGTATTCCTACACTCTGGTACTTCTACTTTTACTAAAGTACAAGACCTGAGTACTTCTACTTTTAGTCAAGTACAAGATCTGAGTACTTCTACTTTTACTCAAGAACAAGATCTGAGTACTTCTACTTTTACTCAAGTAAAAGATCTGAGTACTTCTACTTTTACTCAAGTACAAGATCTGAGTACTTCTACTTTTACTCAAGTACTCGATCTGAGTACTTCTACTTTTACTCAAGAACAAGATCTGAGTACTTCTACTACTTTTACTCAAGAACAAGATCTGAGTACTTCTACTTTTACTCAAGTACTCGATCTGAGTACTTCTACTTTTACTCAAGATAGAACAAGATCTGAGTACTTCTACTTTTACTCAAGAACAAGATCAGAGTACTTCTATTTTTACTCAAGTACTAGATCTGAGTACTTCTACTTTGTGTAAATGTGTTTTTTTTGGACGTCGGTGGCTCTGCTCACATTTCTTTAAATGT
>NW_011364148.1:0-3247 GCF_000735185.1 Notothenia coriiceps | reverse complement strand
GTAAAATGCGGCCATAACTCCGGCTAGGAAGGTCGTATCAACATGCTCCCGTCTCCAGTGGCGTTTTTCTCCTGGAGGCCAAGGGAAGCCAGGCTTCCCCTGTTTTTTCTGACTGTATTTATGATTTTAATAAAAACATAAAAAACACTTTGTTTAGTTTCGGAAATTCTTTGTTGTGTGTTGCTGCCGGCCCTTCTCTCCCCCATTCTCATTGAGTATTTTACAAAGAGTGAAACAGCGCCCCTCTAGGTGTTATGGTGAAACAGTAGATTGCACTCTGTTGCGAGAGGAGGCTAGCCGAAATTGGCTTCCCTTGGTGAAAAAAAATGGAGGGATGGACCAATCAGATGAGGCTCACGTCATGCCCCTGCCAACCTGTGATTAGTCAGGGCCATGCCAAGGGAAGCCAGAGGCGGCTGGCTTCCCTTGGCTCACAATCCAATCAAATCACATCAACTTAGTGTTGCAGTGACTCGTCCTAAAACCCGGAAGTAAGCTGCGCTCGGTTTCCCTCGACAAAAAGCAATGGGATTTCTCCACAGGGTTTTGGAAAATAGCTCGAAATAAGGTCAGTGGAAAACGAACCTGTTAAGATAAATGCACGTTTTGTTCAGTCTGATAATATCCACATGTCTACCCTACTTTTATAATTTTCGAATCATAAATCTAATCGATAGAAGATAGATAGAGCCTGCCACTCTCACCGCCGTTAGAAAGTAGCAAACAACTGAAGCAAGTGCAATTATGGAGGGTGGAGATTTGGAGTATTTAATCAAAGAAAATTGTACTAAACTTCCGCTACAGTAGCAATTCAAAATAAAATCTGATGACAGGCCAATGCCCAAACTGGAGCTGTGTACAGCAAGGAAAAAAGGAGCGAATCGGACGTAAAACGTTAAAGGTCTCCTGATTTAGTTTGTGAATGAATGCTTATTAGAGTATGCTTATTAGAGTTTCGGCTGGAGAGTGCGTGCGGACCTGTCGGTTAGATAACAGGCGTGTGTAAGTCCTGCATCTGTATGATGCAAATGTGTGTAAAATGATACCGGGCGCTGTAATCAGTTTACGTCTGTAGACCTCTGTAAATCAGCAAATATTTTTCTTTTAATCAACTACCCAGAACCGTAGATTAGCCTTAATTAAATCATGAGTTTTCAAAAGTTGTAAAATGGCTAAAAGTCAAATCAAGTTATATTCCATTTTCAAACATTTGATCAAGCTGAGCGTGGAAGGGACACAGTTTGTTGGAGGCGGGGCTTAAGGAAAACACAAGTGTGCATGCTCCTTAGGTCCGGTGGTGTGGCTACAGTCAGGCCATTTTCAGCTTTATGAAGAAGCAACTTTCATATGAATCAACGGGTCCCCGTCTCTAACGCTGTATCCAGTTCTGTTTTTACATCCATGACCCAAATATATAATGTTGATCGGAATCTTCCACATTGTACGTTTTTAAAGCTGGAACCAGAAATTAGGTCCACACAGGAACTGAATCAGAAACTCCACGCTAATATACTTACCCTGGGTGATAAGAAAACCTCCCATAATAAACCTGTTGGTGTCATTATAATAGAGAAATCTCCATTACTTGTTCCCAGTGCAGTGGCTCTATCCAGTGGCTGCCAGATGAGCCTAATTTAAAGCCCATGAAATATGGAAAAGGGCACAGTGTTGGCTCGGAGCCTGGCCACCCACTCAGACCTCAGGCAGGGGTCCCTTCCCATCACATATCCACCTCCTGCCTGTGTGTGGCTCTCCAGCTGCCTGTTCACTTCCACACACTATTTGCTAAATTGGTTACACACTGTTCATGTCATTATGATTAAATGAGCCCTGATTGCCCAATACTTTTCCAGGTAAAATACATCTGTTCTCTATTCCAGAATGATAGACAGGGTTGCCTAAAGATAAATACAAATAATAATAAAAAAAAGCATATAAAAGGTTTGCCAGGGGCCATTTTGGCTCGATTCAAATGTGTTTTGCCAAGTGTCAGGATGGCTGCCAGTTTCCACAGCAATTTCTGCCACCTGTGATGGATGGCCCAGCAGGTTAGGCTACACAAACGCAGCTGTGATTGCATGGAGCCATAATGGAGGGACGGGGCGACCTGTGAGCAGGAGATAGACGTAGGTTTTATAAGCTTTCATATTGCTTTGAGCTGAAACACTTAGAGCAGATCCAGAGCCTGGAAACATCAGAGAATTAGCTGCGGTCAACCATAGCTGCACTATCTGCTCTGTGCCCTAAGAGGAAAATAATTGAACAAAAACTTTGAACAGTTTCTTTTCACGTTTAGTCAGGCCAAACACACATTTTAGGATTAAACACAAATCCAACTTTCTCAATTATACAGAGACAGGAAACATCCAAGCATATTGTCGCATATCTGAGTGCTCAGGCCAACAAACTAAGGTTGCATAAGACATGAAAAAACAACCAAAAACCACTATAGATTCATCTGTGTCTCATGGAGATATATAAGATGACTCGTATGCATTTTAAGAAGACCATCAGATATATTGCGTCTTTAATCCACAACTAGCAAGGTTTTACTGGCTTCACATTTTAAGGTTTGAATTGTTTGTCCTACATAATGAGTAAACTGGATATCATGAGGTTTTGGTTTGGGGGCTTTTGATTTTGAAAAAAAGGAGGGAAAAAAGTTCTGAGAAACTGTGAAGGGCATTGTTAAATATTTGCAGACATAATAGTCACAACAATTTACTGATAGATCAAGAAAACAAAAACAATCCTGTTGCCAACAAACCAGTTAGTGGGCACTTGAAGCGTCTTGTCTATTAAAATGATCAAGTCATCAAGTCAGTTCCTTCTAAAGTTGTGTCTAGGCTTGATGGCAAAGTCAATTTTCACCTTGATTTTCTTATGTGAATTTCAAAGCTTAACTGTTTGTGCAGTCTGTGTGAGACAGGCTTTTGTGTGCTCACAGCTACAATAACTAATCTGAGAACTCACAAGAAACTCATTCTGTTATTTCTCTGAAGTCTCTGTCCTTTCTGACTGTCTGTATGATGAGCTACATAATACTACATTCATTAGACCCCAGGGTAGGCTACATCTTTTGCTCAAAGTTAAACATTTTCAACTCAGCAGATGCATCTTTCTTCCAGCTAAGGCCACCTTAGATAAATTATTGTGCCTATCTTTACCCACTTAACATTCAAGTTGCAGGACATTTTGACACACACACACACACACACACACACACACACACACACACACACACACA
>NW_011364147.1:0-3502 GCF_000735185.1 Notothenia coriiceps | reverse complement strand
TCACGGCATTCATGTTGTTATTCTACAGTATTGTTGTTTTATAGTTATTTGTTAATGTAATCCAATTTGTGTTCTTTGAAATTGAAAAGGATATTGCATTGTGTTTGTTACTTTCGTTGCAGTTGTATATGTCTTAAGTGTAATTTGGCTTGGCTTCCTATTTTATGGACATGCTTTTATTTTGAAGGAGAGTTAGCGCTGTTGACAGGAAGCTGTTGTTGCTATGTAAACAACGTGACAGAGATTAACGGAGAAAAGTCATATCTACATATAAAGATGGAGAAAGTAAACGATAAAGTTTAGGGTTAAGTGTTAGCACCCCCCGAAGAGGCACAAGCTCTTACATTGATATTGGAGATTTCAATAAATTAAATGTTAAAAGATAAAACGAATATCCGAATAGTACTCCAAAGGATATTCGGATATTCAGGTACAGCCCTAATATACATGAGATTAACAAATGCGTCACTTCCGGGCAAAAAGTAAGGCTCCGCCCACTTTTGGGGGAAAACAACGCTGTCATTTGAATGGCGGTCAATACAAATTCTGAAATTTTTGCCAATCCGATCAGAAATGTAAGAAAACCATGGATTTTGGGATCTTCAAAGAGCCCGATTACAATGGCCAGACAGGCAAATCGACGATCGGCTAGCTATATGGTTAAATATAGCAGTAGGCTATTGATTTTCATAGATGAGAGTAACATCTACGTCACTTTACGGCCCTGCCGGGGGAAACAACGCTGTCATTTCAATGGCGATCAAGCCTGAAGCCACAGAGCTCTTCTGTTGCTGTCCTTTTTTCTTAGAGGAAGTACAGAAACACTGAACTCTGGATTTGTTTTAATGTTTGAGGTTCAATAAACGACACAGCAGCTTTTTGGCATGATAAAACTATTATTTTTCGCCTCGCTCATGAGAGTAACAGCTGGAGAAATTACAGCCTCGCTTACTGATTTTTAATTTAACCATATATCAAGACCGATTGTCGTTTTCAAATGATTTAATGTAATTGTTTGCTTGACTGGCCATCGTAATCGGGCTCTTTGAAGATCCAAAAATCCACGGTTTTCTAATTTTTTTGATCGGATTGGCAAAAACTTCAGAATTTGTATTGACCGTCATTCAAATGACAGCGTTGTTTTCCTCCAAAAGTGGGCGGAGCCGTACTTTTTGCCCGGAAGTGACGTAGGTGTTACTCTCATCTATAGGCACTGGCTTGTAAACTGTGACTGCAAAGTAGTCACATTTACTTAACTTATTATTGTCAAGAATAGAAAACTGATGGAAATGAAATTCATTTATTGTCAGTTTAATACTCAGATAATATGTTTTGGAACTATTACATTTGTTTTTACATCAACACAACAATTTGGATTATCTTTAAAACAAATCATATTTTTAATATATCGTTCAATGAAAATGATGATAGTAATGCAAAAAATAATCAGTCAATTCCATATTTTGAATAATAGTTAAATTGTTATATCAATCAAAAATATTTATAATCATCACAACTCCTCAGAATATGTAATGTTACAACCACACAAATGCTACTCTAAAAGATATTTACAATTAGTTATTGCTCATTTTTCCTCAGTGAACAGAATGTAATTTACATCTAATGTTATTTAACTTTTGGGCCCTGTTAGCATGCGTTCCATCTGCCTGACTGCCATCATTTATTTCTTGGCACCACCAAGCCAGAAATGTAGACATTATAGTCATAATGGCTCTTATCTTCTGTATCAATTAAAGCTTTTTATTTGAAAATACTGTATTTTCCGATATATTTTCCAATTGTATAACCTCAAACTGGTGAATATTTTGTACAGATTTGAATTTTCCAAATTACATAGTTCTCTTCTTTCATCCTATGTGATGGATTTCCTTACGGTGTTGTTCATGAATCATGCCTTTTCCTTGAAGACATTGATATGTTGAACATTTCCCCAGTAGAGATGAAACCTGAGGCTGTAGTTCAATGGTTTGGCCCAGGAAAAATCAGCTTCCACTTTGATTCCCTGTCTGAAAAGCAGCCATGTCTCTAACATAACAGCCAAAAGATGCCTTTAGGGGTGTTGAATGCAGTTTGAGGAGGAACAGGGACTTGAACAAAATGTTAGCATGACACAAAAATAGCTTGAACATTGAAAAACAAACCATAATGCCAAAGGAGGGGATTCAGACATTCAAACCCAAAATGTTATCAATAGTGTGGCTACAGCCTCCTGGGTGCATTCTTGTCCTTAGGGGGAAGTCTGGCATTGGATGAAGAACATCCCTATACGCTTCACTGAATAAGAGGGAATGTGTACTATCCCCCTGGATGTCAAATCACCATTGGAAGGGTTGTTTGTTGAATCACAGCTATTACACATTGATTTATTTTAAATGTACTATAATATGGGAAAACCTCAAGGCGGCTTGTTACACGCTTAAAACTACTGGGTTAAAAGAATAACCCAATCATAACCCAGCTGCTGAGTCACTATAGGACAGAACACACGCTGGGTTGTCTTAACCCATGTGCTGGGCTGGATAATTTTAACCCATGTGCTGGGTTGTTTATTTGACCCCAGCTAGTGATTGAAATTAACTATATCACTGGGTTAAATATAAAGCATACATTGGGTTGTTTATTTGACCCAAGCTAGTGATTGAAATCAACTATATTGTTGGGCTAAATATAATATAATAATCAGTGATGCAAACACAGGTATGGTGAAAAAAGAGAGAACTATTCTAAACAGAAAAAAAACAGCGTAATATACCATCTGACAAAGGCCTGTGCTATAATCCTTCAATTAACTGGCTGTTCTTTATAATTTACTCAGATCAATAGGAGACAGAGATGTTAAGTTATAAATCAAGGGTTTTTATTATTATTTACAGCAGGGGTGGGGAACCTTTTACCTTTCAATTTTTACAACATCCTCAGAGGGCCGTACAAATGATTGAACTCAACCTCTGCTTAAAAAAACAAAAATCACAGCCCATTCATTTCGCCTTTCTTTCATGCTGTGCAAAGAAAAAGCAACCTCTTAATCCAGATATTTTACCATGACTCGCGTATGCATGCAAGTGCACGGTGTGGCATGACCACCACAACAGAAATATATGGACACATGATGTGTGCAAAGTTATTTAGTATTCTATCCATGTGAACATTAAGTGGGGGGGACCTAACCTCCTCTAGGGGGGTCCGGGGTCATGCTCCCGCGGGAAGATTTTTTTTTAAATATTGAAGTTAAAAGCATAATCTGGTGCACTTTGAGAGCAACATGAGGAGATCTATGGATACATCTTTCAACACTCATTTGAAACAGAACTGTAAGCAGATTTTTCTTTTTGGATATTTTACAAATCACTCCCTTTTTAAACTCTATTCTTGTTATTTTTAACAACTTTTTTGTTACTGTCATATAGTATTTTATACCTGTTTTTCATTTAGTCTCTAATGTCTCATTAATAATTATAATGATCATATCAAGGTGTGCCTT
>NW_011364146.1:0-3211 GCF_000735185.1 Notothenia coriiceps | reverse complement strand
CCAATGTCCAGGCTCCATGGAGTTCTACCGAGGCCGGTGTACTTCGTAGAGAGAAATTTCGAGGCTGCACACGTGTATCCTCCGCGGTCTAAAAATCTGATTACAATACATTACATGTCACTTGTTAGACGCTTTTATCCAAAGCGGCAATCCCCACGGGAGCAATTTGGGGTGAAGTGTCTCAGGGAAACAACGACATGCTGACTGCAGGGGGACTCGAACTTGGTACCCCCTGATTCGAAGTCCAGCACTCTATCCATTGAGCCACAGCCGCCCAATCCCCACAATGCTTTGCGCACGGACCAATTTCCAAATCGTTGGCGGAAATCGCGCTCCATTTAAGGCGGGGCCTCGCATATGACGCACACCTGTTAGCCTGTTAGCCTGTTAGCCTGTTACACAATTCTTCGTTTTCCGAGGCTAGGAAGTATTCTTGCCTCGCTTCTGAAGCAAGTGACTCGGAAGACATGTGCTATCAAGCAAGCTTCCTCGACATTGAGAAACACCCAGTGTCAAACATTTAGGAAGGTCTTGTGTTGAAGACCTTTTAATAAAACCTATAGTTAGAGCTGGTTTCTGGTTACCTCACGGAGTCCTAAATGTTATGGTATTTTTGTTGCATTTTGTCTCGTTTTATTTTGATCTATTTTTTGTACTTCAAGTTTTATCATGTATTTTCTCTATTACGCATTCTCTTCTATGTTTGTGAATCTGTAAAGCCCACCGAGACAAACGTGTTTTGTGATATTGGGCTGTAAAAATAAAACTCATCTGATTTGAAGTAAAGAGCACAGTAGAGGGCAGTCCCCGTCTCCATCTCACAAACCACCGCAAAAAAAAAAAATGTTCTGGGTCAAATCTCCGCTGAAACAAAGATGGCATTTCATGACCCCGTGACCGTCTGCTGAACCCCATGCTCCACTGTTGCCTCGCTAACCTCTGCCAGAACACACACACACACACACACACACACACACACACACACACACACACACACACACACACACACACACACACACACACACACACACACACACACACACACACATTGTCAAGTAGACCCTGTTGAATCCCCTCTCATCTGCACAAATAGAAAATAATAACACAGTTTGTACCAGGAGCATCTGGACACATGTTCAGGACGGATTCAATTTGGGATGAAAATCTAATTGTGATTTTTTTTTTAATGATATTTCAATTGCAATATGATTCAAAATATGATCATATTGAGGATTAGTGCAGACAAAGCATGTAACTTGAGGATTTGTAGGCTCTACATCCGCATTTTTCTCATTTCAAAACGGTAATTTGACATGTTTTGCCTTTAGTAAATAGTATGCTCCTATAATTGGATATAGTTTATTTGCTATTTTGATACATTTCCTTTCAATTGTTCAGCTTTTTATTGAATCTTTTCAAGCTGAATTTGACCATCTGATAGTATAACATGTATGTGTTAGAGCTCTAGCCAATAGAAGCGTGAGTGTGACATAGTGATGTCACACAGGGGGGGCTGGGATATATAACACACTACAGGAAAGGGAAAAAAAAAAAAAAAACTCATAAGCACCCTTTAACCATTAAAGTGTAAAACTGTGATTTCTTGCACCCCAGTTATATTATCGACCTCATCTCAAATGCAGTGAACATCATCTGATTTGTGTGATGTATGTTTGTTGCATGCGTGTTACCATCTGCTCATCAAGGACAGATCTCAGGTCAGGCCTTGTCTCCAGCAGCTTCAGCAGCACAGCCTTGTGTAACACACACATAATTAACAGCCTCACACACACTTACAGCATGTGTACTCAGTGTCCTTACTTCAATTAGAACAAGAGGAACAGAGGTGAGGTCAGTCCCTGTGATTTATGTAATGTTATTTCCATGTACCTCACTTCAGGGTGATGCTGGCCTACATAACAGCTGCTACAGTCACAGCGCTGTGTTTCAGAAGATTTCACAAACTCTCACAGGGCAGCAAAACATCCTCTGGCAAAACACCTTGGTCAACACACACTTCGGCCTCCTAGCTGGACATTATTTGACTCCAGAGGATGCTCAATATTTAATAAAGGCATAATGTGTGTCATTTGTATTTGTATTGTGTCAAGATGTCCCGGCCTTCACTTTAATATGTTTCCGCTCCTTCTCTTTGGTGGTAGCAGTGGGAGCTGTCACTTCTCTTCCTGTTGTTACTCGGCCTCTCAGCAGAGCCCCAATTACCAAAAGCAAGGTCACACCTGGTTAGCTGCCCATTAACCACAAAGTTATGCCCACAGACAGAATTCAGCCAAGCTTAGCGGATGTTGCTAATGTGCCGCCTACTCCCCTGTGAGGAAAAAAAAAAAAAAAACCTAGAGCAGGACATTTTTGTTTCCAGCTGGAAATGCTAGCTATTGGTTTCATAGGCGGAGTTTGACATTTGCGCTTGGGGGGGCAAACCTTTTTTACTGACGTCAGTACACAGTTCCAACTATTGCGTGGGGTGCTACGGATACAGTAGCAATAAAGCCAGCGCTCACCGCACTGAGTATGACTTTTCCACATACGAACACAACTCGTCCCGTCATGCACGCCTCATGGCCGCCGTACAAACACACTCATATGGAAGGGGCGGTCTCTCCCCCTAACAACAGTGCATTACATAACTGTAAAACATCATCATAACTGTGCACATCTTAAACTTATTTGATAACTACTCATCCCTTGGTTACTTGAACACGCTACAATATTATTAACCAGTGTCCTACCTTATTAAAATATTGATATACGAAATATTTGTATTGGAACAGTTTTCGACGTAGTAATGCTGTGACATATTTCAGCCACTAGGGGGGGCAATGTTAACTTAACTTATGTTAAATGCAGGCATTGGGAAATACCAACCCAGACATTGAAGCAAATGTTCACAGTGGCTAAATGGTGGTACTACAACTTCCACGTGAGTGCATTACCCATATTGACATCACTATGTAACACCCGCAATTATTTTGGCTAACGCTTCAACAATAGACTGTATATATAAATGGACGTATTGTCTATGACGTCACCCATAGGATTCTGCAGAGTTGCAGAGAAGCCTAAAGTAGGCGGTGGCGGCCACTACCGGCTCGACAGTGAGGTCAGAGTCTAGCTCCCGCCTGCTCCAGCCTGATCCAAATAATGGCAAAGAGGCAGAACCGAGGCGGAACCAAGGCGGAACCGAGGCGGA
>NW_011364145.1:102669-107371 GCF_000735185.1 Notothenia coriiceps | reverse complement strand
GGGTGAGATCTTGCGTGGAGCCCCAGATCGAAGGAGATTATCAGTGGTCTTGTATGTCTTCCATTTTCTAATAATTGCTCCCACAGTTGATTTCTTCACACCAAGCTGCTTACCTATTGCAGATTCAGTCTTCCCAGCCTGGTGCAGGTCTACCATTTTGTTTCTGGTGTCCTTTGACAGCTCTTTGGTCTTGGCCATAGTGGAGTTTGGAGTGTGACTGTTTGAGGTTGTGGACAGGTGTCTTTTATACTGATAACGAGTTCAAACAGGTGCCATTAATACAGTTAACAAGTGGAGGACAGAGGAGGCTCTTAAAGAAGAAGTTACAGGTCTGTGAGAGCCAGAAATCTTGTTTGTTTGTTATTGACCAAATACTTATTTTCCACCATAATTTGCAAATAAATTCTTTAAAAATCAGACAATGTGATTTTCTGGATTCTTTCCCCCCATTTTGTCTCTCATAGTTGAGGTATACCTAGGATGAAAATTACAGGCCTCTCTCATCTTTTTAAGTGGGAGAACTTGCACAATTGGTGGCTGACTAAATACTTTTTTGCCCCACTGTACTCTTAGACTTTAAGAGATTTGACGTACATTTTTAATTATTTCAGTCATTGACCAAAATGATATTCTTTGAAGTATTCCACAGAATCGATAATGAAAATATTCAGTTATCACAGCCCTCATTACAACAAAGAGGTGATGACTGGTGTTATAAAATGATTTAATAAGCACCAACATTATGGAAGTACAGTGTCAAATCTCTAGAGGGCCCCTTTGAAATAAAGTTGTAGAATCATTTTTAAATCTCTTGCTTATTTGATGCAGTGCAGTTCCATTTTTGCTTACCTGTCCCTTTCAAACTCCTCTGGATAAAGCTCCTTGAAGCCACTATGTCCCCACCTGGCATTTGAAAACATAAGATAAAGCTTTGTCAATCTTGTGCGACTCCCCTATGTTACATTATCATGTAGGGAAATTAAAACTGTCAAGAATACAAAGAAGGACACCAACTTTCTTCTTTTCACCTTTCAGAAATATCAACAGTATTTAGCAAGAATTCTCCCAAGAAGTAAAAAAAAAAAAAACATGTTTAGATGAAGATGTAGTGTTGTGCTGTACCTGTCAGAATCTTTGGCCTCAAACTCATACAGTTTGCGGCTCCAGTATCGAGCCTCCTTTTCGTCATGTTCCGAGCCTCGCTCTCTGCTCCCCCGACTCAGGTCTCTGGGCTGATCTCGATCACAGTGCATTTGTCCCCTGAAAAACCATTACATCAATAAATCAGACAGCAACATACAGTAACAGGTCTCTAAACGGAGGGCTCCATTATGAAACATACTCCCAAATGATGCTCTGGTATCACTTGGGTTTCTGTGTCTCAAATTAAATTGGGACATTCACTGTTCCTACCTCTCACTCTTTGTGTCAGGAAAATGTGTGCTGTGGGACGTGTGGACCTGATAGTTTCGCTTTTTCCACATCTCCATCTCCTCCTGGATCTGCAGCAAGTCAACAAGAGTAAGTACATTACAGATTGCCCAGACTCATAATGCTTAGACAAACACATGTTATAAATGCTTTATTTAGATGCACTAAATGCATTTGAGTATACAGGATTAAAATACTTAATTCCTGAAATGCAAATTAGTTTGTGAAGCCTTTCTTTTGTGAATTTGCCATCAAATATCCGTAACATACATTTATATCTTAGCTTAATGATATATTTGTAATCTGGATCAGAAAAAGCTTCAGGTCAAAAACACAACTCATCTCTAGGATAAGAGTTCTTCTGTAGACAGAATGTACGAGATAAGTATGGATCCTTTTCACAGTTCTCTTACATTCATATAACAAACTATTTATTAATTGAATAATAAAACATCAGATTATTCAATAATGAAGATAAGTTATTACAGTTAAACAACTGTACAGATTCAACATTCTATGATAAAAGGCTCTATTGTTACAGACAGAAGCAACAGCGTAGTAGGTAGAAATTAAAAGCTTAAGTCCCTGGCTTCTCAAACAAAGCAACTATCGCATACAAATAAATAACATAGTGACATAATGGTGCAAATAAAATGGAGGAATAGATCAAATATACGGTATGTAAAGATAAAGTAAGAGTGCCTCCAGCAAAAGCAGGGTTAAGTAGGTAAGTAAGTTTAGTTGCAATGTTAAACCAATTTATAGTCTACTCCAGTGATATATATAGGCTATTCTGCACAATTTCTATTATATTCAATTTTATTTTATTTACTTGCACTATTATCTGTTGTATTGTTTTGCACCGTTGGAGTAGCCTTTGACCTAAGAATTTAATTGTCATAACTACACTGTAGCTATGTACATATGACAATAAAAGCCTTGAATCTTGATATTACTCGGTTCGGTGAAAGATGACCATTTACTGATTTAACCATGAAAATAACTTTCAATGTAGATAAGTTGTCAAACTGCATCAAAAAGCATATCAGAGTAACAGAGCTTGTTCACAAAGAAAAAGTGCTAGGTGAGATCCCCCCCCCCATACCCCCGTCAGAGGTGTTATTAGTTTGTGTGTATTAACTGGCCCCATACCTCCTGTCATTTAACAGGAGTAGCCCCAGGGCAAAGCAATGAGACTATCCCTGTTCTACAATCAGCTACCACTTCATTTAGCTTCTTAGTCTACCCTTATTTATAGCAATGATGGTAGATAAAATACAAAACACATTGGAATAACGCAACATAATGACGTTATTATGTTTCAAATCTAAGGCTGTTCTAGCTTTGTACACCTAATGAAAGGGCATATTTCCAACGTGTCTCGGAAACACATGAACTCAAACGCACCTTGTTGTGGGCATCTGTGTGGCGGATTACATTTCTCAACAGTGTCTTCCCCAGCGGCTGCCTTGACATGATCACACCTGAAGTGAGACAAATGTAAATCATCATCAGGTTAAACAGATCGTTTGTTAACTCAATATAAGAGTCATTTCTATAATGTATACATAGCTGCAACAATAATAACTCTGTTACATGAACATCACATGTTAGCCTAGCTCGCTAGCTAATACTGTTAGATATTCGGATTCAAAAGTATATTTCAATAAACAAAATGTAACTTGTTAACAGCCGGCCTTAATTACTGCTTACTATTACAACACGTTCAACTTCATTTTGTAGATTTGTACAAACTGTACCTTTTCCAAAACGAGTAGCATTCAAGAAGAAGAAAACACGGCTTACAGCATCTACCGGTACTTCCGCTTTGCACATCATACGTCACCAAACGTTGGCAAGACTGAACTCTGATTGGTCCAATGGTCCGTCCATCAATGACGTAAAAGCTTTACATCAATTGCCTTGTGTGGTACAAAGCAGTTTGTTTTCGTGTGTTTTAATCAGAAAATAGCCATATCTCTCACAATTGCAAATCAAACCTACTCCGTGAGGACTACATGTCTATTTTCCCTCTTGAATTCGTATCACAGTAGCCAACAACTAGTAGCCATAAAAAGGTGAAAACCATGGACACATCACAGAATCACTCAAGTTGTGCTCAGTGATGAGAATGTGGTGCTGACGACTACACCTTCAGGACAGGTATGATAATCCATCTGTGATGAAATAACTCAGATCTTCGTACATAAGTTTTAGCTTCAAAATATATTGACAGTACCAAAATAAATTCCGCAGAATAGTTTGATTCAGAAACATTTATAGGATATGATTTGTACATAAGCATTGATGCATTAATTCGTAGCCTGCACTTTATATTGCAGCGGGTTAATGTGCTTCATTAACCCTTTCATGCATAGAGGTCACTACAGTGGACAGCTATTCAAAAGGTGTTTTCTGCATTGTTGTTTTTTTTGCATAGTTGCACCATCAGCCACTACATAGGACCCTATTGCATCATCCCATACACTGCTACTCAGTGCCAAGTCAGTGTAAGTACATGATACATGTCTCTAAAACCAAGATGGACGACAGAAAGCCACATGGACCAAGTCACCCATCTATATCTTGCCAATCCTTTTATGGAAAGCGCTCCCTGCAGGTATAACAAATGTGGTGACATCAAGTAACAACTAAGGAATCATATAATTCATACATTATTAAAGTATTGATTTTATGTTTGCTGGAAATCATGATATTGTAGTGCCGAGGACATGGAGTCGGAGGCGGTGCAATGGAGATGTAAAAGGGTACTTTAATAGAGAGCAGAATAGGACATGTTGTCGGGTCGCAGCCCGGGTCGACAAGAGAAAGAGCCAAGAGGGCACACACTATATATAAGTAACACATAAAATGTCCGTGCGGGAACAATAGCCGCAACTGTAGTTCCCAGTTTGAATTATGAACCAGTAGTTAAATACGTGGTCACCACACAAGCCCCCCCAGAATTCAAACAGGGCAGGCAGACGTGCCGCGGCGGCGGGCATGAAGTCCTCAGCAGGCGCTGAGGCGTCCCCGGGAAGCAGGAGAGCAACCCGGCCGCAGGCAGACGTGCCGCGGCGGCGGGCATGAAGCCCTCAGCAGGCGCTGAGGCGTCCCCGGGAAGCAGGAGAGCAACCCGACCTTAGGCAGACGTGCCGCGGCGGCGGGCATGAAGTCCTCGGCAAGCCTTGAGGTAACCCCAGGAGGCAGGAGCAGTCTCCCGGGAGGAAGGAGCCGTGGACAGACGAGAGGCCAGACAGGGTCCCGGAGC
>NW_011364145.1:101120-102664 GCF_000735185.1 Notothenia coriiceps | reverse complement strand
GAGGAAGCACCACAGGGGCCGACGAGGGTGTGGTCGCAGGTGAGGACCGGGCCATGGAACGGGCCACGGTGAGGAGTGGGTAGGGGCCCTAACAAGGGTGAGGGCACCCCCACCGGGGGCGGGCCGCAGTAGGTGTCGCGGAGAACCCAACAGGAAAAAGCGCAACCCGGCCGCAGGCAGACGCACAACGACGGCGGGCACGAAGTCCTCCGCAGCGTGAGGCTTATCCCGGAAGCCAGGAGCGCCAACCGGCGCCAGGCCGACGTTGCCGCGGCGGCGGCGGATGAGCAGTCCTTCAGCAGGCACTGGGCGTCCCGGGCAGCAGGAGAGCACCGGCTGCAGCGCAGACGTGCCGCTAGCGCGGCGGCGCATGCAAGTTCCTCAGCCAGGCGGTTGACGTATTCCCCGGAAACAGGCGAGCAACCCGCTGCGGGCAGACGTGCCGGCCGGCGGCGGGGCGCTCCGCGATGACAGGTCCGGCTCAGCAGCGGTCCGGCCCCTAAGGGTGCCCGCGCGGGAGCGCCGAGAGGAGAGCACCGGGGGCGCGCCGCGGCGCGGCGACACCCCCCGTGCGGGCCGCCCCGCGCGGGGGCGCCGCGCGCCGCGGCGGCGCTCCCACGCCCCGGGCACGCACGCCCCCGCCCCGCCAGGAGGCGGCCGGCCCGCATGAGCGTCCGCGCTCAGCGCGCGCCCGCTGCAGGCGTCGCCCGGGCGAGAGCAGGAAGCGGCAACCGGCGCCGCGCAGGCAGACGCTGCTGCGCCGCGGCGGCCGCCGGCGGGCCGGGGCGCTGTCGTCGCATGATCGGAGGATGTAATGAAGTCCTCAGCGCCGCTCGAGGCGCTCCCCGCGGAATGCCAGAGTCCCAGCAGCGCGCCTGAGACCGGCGGTCCCCCAGGGAAGCAGAGCGAACCGCGCCGCGCCAGACATGGCCCGCGGGCTGCGGCATGAAATCTCGAGCAGAGCTGAGGCCCAGACAGCCGTGGTTACCGGCGGCGTGCCACTCATGCGGCCGATGGGAGCAGAAAATGGCGCCCGACGGTCCGCACGAACTGCTTCGGGAGCGCGGACGGTGCGTCCAGGGAGTGGCCGCCCCACCAGGCCGCCATCGATGAAACGAGTGGGAGTGCGCGTCTGCGAAAGACGCGGGGCCCGCATGTTGGGGGCTGAAAAGGTGAGAGCTGCTCCACATGAGGTCACCGGCCTGCGTCGAACCTCCCTCGGCCATCCAGAAAACTCAAAAGCTGTAGGCCGATAGCGCTTTAGCCACTGCTTAGCCACTCGCGTTCGCACAGCGCGGTAGCGCCCGCCTACCTAACAGCCATGGGTAGCTGCTACCGTCGTGTTATTGCCCCACGTGGTTGCTGTAGCTGGCAGCCATGGGCTGGGCGGCCTGCAGCCGGTCGTTAGGCCCGTGGTTGCAGCGCAGGATGTTGCAGGCGCGACGGCCCCGAAGACAAACCACGAAAGGTGCAATGGGGTGGCTGGGGTGCAAGGGCGCGGGAGGTGTTCTGCCAGTCGGGTGCCGTCCTCCCCCCCCCCTCTC
>NW_011364145.1:69458-101075 GCF_000735185.1 Notothenia coriiceps | reverse complement strand
TTTTGGGCCGTAAATCAATATACTTATGTTATTATGATGTAATTTTAAGTTTGCACATCTTTATTTATCATTTTTTCAAAATGTACATCTCTTCCGTTCAAACCCTGAACGCATACTGTCCACCTGAGTGGACTTAAACATCTATTTGAAAAAACTAGATAAAAAAAAACTAAAGTTCAAATCTTGTTTTTCATGCCCTAAGAGCAATAATACCACTTGTCAATCCTGACTGAGGTTTTCATAATTCATGCATGAAAGGGTTAAGAAGCAATGTTTTAGAGTATCTGATTTCCTAGATATTTGTATTTAGGCCTAAATAAGCTTATTCAGATGGATAGCTTATGGATTTCACCCCTGGGAATCCTATAAAGATTTGACATCATAATATCTGAACCTATTTGCTGATGATATTTTGAGTACTTTATCTAAACTGAACTATTGACTAAAGTTAGAAACAAATACAGTGAAATTACAAAGTATAATATTTACTTCTAGATTGTTGTGGAGTAAGAATAAGTAGTAGTATAGTATAAGTAAATACTTAATATAAAGTACCGTTTGTATTTTTTTGTTTCTTTATTTAGGAGTGCAGATTTAACAGACAATACAACAATTTTTCACATTTCCTGGTTTTGGTTTTCTTATTACAGGAAATTGCACATACCTCTCTTTATATGAGAAAACAAACATAATCCCCCCACCCTCACAAGAACTGGAAAATTGGTCACATCATTGTATCGCTTACACATCCTGATACATTTCCCATGATAAAGAGCAAAAAACACCAAAAATAAAATAATAACGAATAAAAACACAAATAATAAAGACAAAATAAATTTAAAAAATAAAGAATTACTAGAGGGGGGACATATAGACTTAGGCAGGGGGTAGGACTTTCAATTAATTACGTTTGTATTTTATATAAAGTAAATAAAAAGAATAAGCAGCCTGAAAGCTTTACTGTAGTAAATGTACTTACCCAAATATAAACAAGGTTAAATATAAAGTATGCCACACTCTGCACAACTGATGTAAAGTCCTCAGGGTGCCACACAGTATGCTTCATAAAATGATACAAACAGGAGCTGCACCATCAGCCAGTTCTGGTAATGTACGCCATACAGAGGAAGATCTCTTTGTAACAACTCATTAATTTCAGTCTAGTTACAATACCCTGGCAGTAATGCAAGATGATGAAGAGCGTGATGAAGAGTAAGTGGTGCTCAATTAAATGGTAGCCTAGTTACAGCCAATAAGTGGACTACTTGATTACATATATGACACTGTGATCCATATTACCACCAACCATGAAGATAATGGTGTGCTTTCAATATAACCCAGTGGGAATCTAAGTTTCATTTTATTTGATGTATGCCTATTCAACCTAATTTTAGATGAATACCTGTCAGCTATATGCTACAGTCCCGCTGGATATAAAGTGTTTATAATAGGCAGAGTTTTCTTTGAAAGTGCTGCTGCTCACGCCTCAAGATGTTTGAATCTTACTGTAGCTCCTTCAAGTTTTGACACCAATCACTGTGGAGAATTTCTGACACAAATCATGGACGACTGATAATCTAGGAAACAAATGTTTCTTTATTTTGCTTTTTTGTTATTTCCTCTCAAAATAGATCATTGGTTTAAACTTCACTAAAGAAGGTATTTTAGTCTTTGTTGAGTCACACAGATCAAACCAGGTTTGAAGCAGTCAAAGTAGTTTAGTGTACTGTTTTATTGCAGTTATTGTACATTAATGTACCTGAATTTACTTGAATGAAAAGTGAATTGACACACTTTAATGACATTTAGCATTGTAGCTCAATTCTGATCGAACCAGGATTTCAAATAAAGCATTCCATTTGTTTTAGAATGTTCTCATTATTATCACACCTAAATAAATTAACCAAAAAGTTGTATTTGTATTAAGTTTCAACTTTACCAAACAGTTTCTGTTATTAGGATAACACATGTAGGAGGTGGTGCATCATTGGCAGAGGTATGAATGCTTAATCATTTTCAGATCCTTTCAGAGCAAATTATATTTTGTTTCCCTATGCCAGCTATTTAATGCACAAATATGCAAAATAGCGGGTTTATAATAGCAACAACAAACTTTCATCCGTTTTTCACCTATACAGTGTTATCTCCCCAACAATAACCCTCATGGGCTTCTTTCCTAAATGATATTTGACAAAACCAAAAAGATGGGATTTTTGGGGAAAAAATCTTATCAGTCTGTGGGGCTTCATGCATATCTGAAGGTCACTGAAATAAAAAAATGGGTAAATCTTGTCTCGTGGCGGGCACAATAATGATTTACAATCATAACGAACAATCTGCTCTATTTTACCAACTCATTTGAATTTCAAATTGGCCAACTGCATGCTGTCCCTGTGGCAAACACACTTTCTTCTCCTTCCTTCCTTCCCTCCCAGTGGTGGAATGACTTTCCAGCCACGCTTTGAACAGCAAAGTCACTCCTCATAAATCATCCGTGCAAGCATAGAATATTGTTTCATGATACACTTTGTTTCCCCCAACTTCCTCAGTCACATCTTGGTCTCCAAAATCTTCATCATCTGCCTTCCCTGTACCCGAGTTTGTCCTTGTCTTTTTTTAATATTGAAGGAAAAAGCTTCAAAGAACTAAGCGCACAAAGAAACAATGGGAACTATATGAAGGATTTTCCTGGAAAGGCTTTTTGAAAAGCTTCTGAATTTGCCAAACTGATATCAGCACTCTGTCATCATCTCCTTCTGCCAAATATTCATGCCGCATTTTCTTTGGAAACAATACTTACACTAAGTCTCTTTTCTCTAGTTTTGGATAGAGCTCCTAAGCTATTTAATCCCCATATAAAATACTTGGATATGCATATATCTTTGATTTACTTGCCAGGTGTGACATATTAGTTTGTCAGCAGAGCAAAAAAGCATAGCATAAACATCTGAGGATGATAAGAGGCAGAACAACTAGTGATCCCAATAATCCTGAAAGGAAGATTCATTGTTAATTTAGGCAACAATAAGTCATTAAGTTCTCATTGATACAGCATGATGTTAATAATAACACTTTCTCTATCCTTAAAAGTGAGTGTAGGCCCATCATTGTTTTTAATTGTTTTCCAAATAATGAATAAATCATGTTGAGCTATACTTAAGCACCAATAAAGGACATTTGTAATTTTACACTAAGTAATGTCATTAATTTGTTAATTAATTTGTAGAGTAAGTTTATAGCAAAATGTGTCTTATAGGAAAGGCTGCATGATGTGGTTTGAACTTATTTGTGTCCTTTCATCTATTGAATAAAACAAGTGACTCAACTGTAATATTAGTAATATTAATGTATCTAAACACTCCTGCTTCTGCTGTTGGATGCAGCGTAAATCGAATGCTGCACTACTCTGGTGGTCTACTACACACATTTCCATGTCTGTGTCATATTGCTCTTTAGCTCATTAAATCATGTGTTGATGGTGCTCTTACAGAATTTAAAGCACTGCCATTTTTTTCTGGGCTCATATGCAAACTGCCACCAAACCTATTTAACATTCTTGCTGGTGACGCCAAAACATTTCTAACAGCTTAATGGCAGAGTGCTTTACAGCAAGCATTTAACACTATCAGCACATGTTGTAGAACATATTTTGTTTATGTTGCCTACTGCCCAAGGTGCTAACATAACACTTTAATATAAAGTGCCTTTAATGTTTCAGCACATTTTATTTCGAAAAAAGTGTTTTTTGGTCTTCCTTCACCATTGCTGTTAAACTTCTGGTTACTGCATGCAGTACGTTCATGAATAATCTGAAATGAGCTGTAACTGTAGGTTGATGTTTTCATTTTCTAAATACCATTTTCTGTTTGTGTTTTTCCCCATACTTCCTCTGACTGTGTAAATATATCATTAACCTCTGACATGTTTCGGCATGCGTGGTATGTTGTTGTTGTTGTTATGCAAGCTTGTGATTTGGTTGAATCAAACAAAAACACAGATTATAATTTATCTTTGTCGATCCACACGCTCTCATTTTAGTTGCAGGGAAATACAGTAAACACAAAAAGAGAAAGGAGTGAGAAGCAGAAAAATATCTCTCCTCCTTGTGAAAGGAGAGAGCAGTGAGGAAAGAAGGGAGGAGGAATGAGAGAGAGAGGGGGGAGGGTAAACACACCCAGACAGAGCCATGTCTGACATCCACTCTGACTGAAAGAAGGAAGGACTGATACAAAGCCAGTGCGTCCGAGCAGAAGAGAAAAAGGGGAAGGAGAGAGGGAGGAGAATGCAAAAAAGACCGGCAGAGAAAAAAGGCTAAAAAGATGCACAAGAGCTGCATCAGTCCTCGTCTGCAAAGAACAAAAAACATTGTGTTCGTGAATGGGAGCTGGTGAGCTCAGGCACAGGGCGAGTGCCATGAGAAACCAGGCAGACTTCAGTCTCTGCTGTTGCTGAGCACCCTCTCTCCTTCTGTCTCTCTTACTGCCAGCTAGGACTGAGCCTAGGTATGATAGACAGGCTTCTGGGTATGATTTGGAGCTTTGTTTTTTTAGGGATATGCTGATGGCTGGCTTTAAACGTGCTGTTATTTCTGATTGAACACAGTGTGCGACGTGGAGACGCCTCTGATCGCCTGCTTCCAGGGCTGCTCCCCTCCCTGCTGTCTGAGCCTGTTTGGGCTATGGTCCTGACTGAGAAGCAGAGCATCACCCAGATGCGGGGCTGCAACTGTATGGGAGGTTAAGCCAGTAAACACCAGCATGGGAGCCAAACAGATGAAATGGTAAGAGCAGTTTTTTATTATAGCATTATGTCAACCCAGGGTGCTGTTTTTGTCTACCGAGTGCATCCGTAGCAGAGATATAAATACAGCAGGCCTATATTCAAGAGGATATACATCATGGCAATACTCTTATCAGCATGCTGGATCAGGCTTAATGCTAGTAATGCATTTCACCATTGCAATATGACTTTGCTAGCTTAACTCTGCAGGTTATTGTTCACTGTGTTTACGGTGCAGTAGGTGTGTCCCTGTCTCTCAGAGCTGGGCTGCTATTGCCTAGCAACCACTATGTGACTACCATTACCAGCTCTTCCATCTCATGATCAGGATGGAGGTCATACATTTCAAATTGTATTCAAATGACAATTACAATACAGTCTCACTTATGAAAATATGTTTTAAAGCCAGCATCCTTGCCTGGATTTGGTACAATTACAAGACGAGATGCAGTTCAGTATTAACTCTAGGACATCCCAATAGGGATCTGGCCTCTGTAAACAGTTCACAAGACAAAATTGACAAGACTTGAGAGGATCATTTAGGAAATAAACAAATATTTAAGCATTTCAATGTAAAATACAAAACGGTATGTTATCCCAGTTACAGTACAATGTGGGAAGAGTGCACATTTAAAGTCTAAGACAATCTTAACATATGTTGGGATTCAAAATATATACAATGCCAAACTCAGGTTTAGAAGATAATTAAAATATAAACAGGTTAACAAAACAGATCAGTCTAGGGGGGGTTCCATTCAGATAACAGTATTAGATCTAAAGTGAAGTAGTGCAACAGTACATGGTTAAAACAGATGTTCATGATTATGCTTTTGATATTGTACTTAATGTCCCATTATGTCCCCTGAGTCAGTTGTAATGATAATAAAAATTAGTAGTCGACTTGAGACGTTAATCCAGAGAGAAAAGGAGAGAGGGGGGATAATAACGGAAATATACCTTTTGGATACTCCAAAAGTTATTGAAAATGAAACCACTCTAAATGTTTGGAAGGTGAGTGTCTCTTTGATGAAACTGATAATGATTAATAGCATCTAGAATGTAACCAGAGGCCCAAAGAGAACATTGATTTGGATTTATGGAGGAAATATAGTTGGGAGGAAAATATAGGGGAGTTAGAAGTAACATACAAACCTCTGAAATGGTATGAAGGAGATGTAATAAGTCAAATAAAGTACTGCAAACCTGCACTTCAATACAGTGGTGTAGCAAATGTACTTAGTAACTTTCCACCACTGCTGATCAGATAATCTGTTGCACTGAAGCTCATCTCCTGCAAATCCCAGTGCGTAATCCTTGGTTTGCCCGTATGTTCCAAATCTTTATTTGTGTTTTATTTCGGTGTAGCAAACGACAGCGGGCGACTAAAGGACACTTTTTAGTTTATTGAACTGCTGCCTGCCGACACAATGATAGAGGGTATCTTGATAATGTCATCGTTTGCAATGACAACATTAGTTGAAGGCAACTGCTTTGATCCCCTTTCCAGAAACACTTAGGGATAATCACAGCAGCATCTGATAAGAAGCTCAGTTCATTTTCTTTTTATGTGAGTGGATGCAATTACTCTTTCTGAAGAGTGGGAAGGACTGAACAATCAGTGGTTTCTCAGTGTGGTGACATTCTGGTCTACAATCCATTTAGTTCAAGATTGAAATGTCTCATCAACCTTTGGATGAACTTCCATCAAATGTAAGAAAGATATCCAGAGAGACAGATATGTGAGACGAAGAATCATAATAACTTTTGTCAGCCATTGACTTTCCCTCCAGTGCCACCATGAGGTTGACATTTTTGTTTTCATTTGTGACATTTCTTATCCACTGCTGGTTTGGCGTGTCAATTAAAAATGATATCTAACGCCATCAACAGGTCTTTTTATTTCTTGGTCTAATACTATTGATTTTTCACCAAATACCTTCAAAAAATTCCAACAGCTCTACTTTGTGTTATGTGCTATTAGCACATGTTGGCATGCTAACAGTCCAAACTTGCATTGTCATCGTAAGCATTTAGTGTGCTGAGATTAGCTCACAGTACAGCCTAACAAAGCCGCTTAATCTTGTTCTGAGTTTGTTTGGTGGCTCAGAGGCAGAACTTAGGTGCACAATTTAATAAACATTCACAGCAACGTGTGCACAATTATTCTATAAAGAGGCAGCGTTTATGCTAGAGTGACAGATAATACACGTGTTACGGGTTTACTGTCTGTTGTGGTATTAGCTTGTGCTGAGTAATACTATTGGATAAGCAGAAAATCTCATCAGCTACAATCTAAATCTCTACATATGTATAATGGGAAGAACATGTTCTTCCTAACTGAGCAAATGCAATCCCTCAGGACATGCTTTGGTGTTTAAACACAGTTTTATCCCACAGTTAAGTCCACAGTTATTTTTTCCCTCTCAGATTTTCTTGGCCTCAGGGACATGAATTGTGATGGGTCTTTATGCCTTCTCTCAAGCATAGAGTTAAGATCTATTTCTGCAGACGCAGGCTTGCTTTCCCATGAAGACACAGAGTGGAAAACGAAAGGAATCCCATGTTAAAGGAGCATGCATAATGCCATAGGTCACAGGTCACAGTAGCTGTAACCTATTTCTGAAACAGAGCATTGAAGATGACAGCCTGCTTTTACCTCAGGCTGCTGAAGATGCTCTCAGAAAACACAAATGCATAAAAGCTGCAAGAAAACCAGCTGCTCAGAGACCATAAGGAATATGGTTTTGAAAAGATGGCCAAAGGGTTAGCAAACTATGTAAAGAATGTCCTGTGGGAAATATTATAGAGTTGAACCACTCTGTCCCCGCTGGGTATTTTTTCTGATCAGGATTCCATCCTGTTCTGTCATTATTTGCACGTATTCTGTGATACACTGTATTCTTACGGGCATTGCACGTTGAAAATGTGATTAACTCACATGTTTATGCTCTTTGGGGAGTTATTAAAGGGTATATCTCCATTTTATGTTTCTGGGTTTATTTATTGCTATTCATTTGGCAGAGATGCAAACACACACACACACACACACACACACACACACACACACACACACACACACACACACACACACACACACACACACACACACACACACACACACACACACTCATTCCTTCCCGTGCCCACCATCTGTTTCAGCCTGAGCTCAGCCAGCCCTGCTCACTCCCCCAAAGAGGAGTATGTTATCACCCAGTGCGCTGACACCCCTAAAGAAGAAGCACTCCATGATCAGTCTGAGGACCAAGGCGAACCTTGGGATGACAAATCTGAGCTGACAGAGAAGAAATATGTCACAGGTCGGTTGGCTGCACATCAACTCTTTCAGAGCAAGATGCGTTGCAATGAATCCCAACAAAGAAAAAGAATAGCTCCATAGCCTCATCTCCCCTCTAACTCTCTTCCCTTCCAGAGGATGTGTCGCTGTGTGGACTGTGTCCCTCCCTCGGGCACAATGTGCAGGAGGAAGAGAAATCCTGGGAGGAGCAGCTGGACGCCCACCAGGAGCAGCTGGAGAAGGAGATGCAGGAGGCCAGGAGGATGGTGTTCCGCCTACAGGTAAGTCCCGGTGATGACAAACCACTACTCCTTTGATATGAACACATTGACAGAAGGCACACAGACTACAGATGCCCCATAAGAAGGTAACAGCTCAAATATAGCACAAAGAGATTCTAGCCACGTACAGACTTCTGATCCTCTGCCCACATGTTCAAAATAGATCAAATACATTTGAGAAAAACGGATACAATAATAAAAATACTTTGAAATAAGGAAGAAAGAAACACCTGATTTGCCCTCAGCTCTATCGAAACATATGAGATAGGACTCGTAACATTTGTGTTAAAGTTTCTACTTGGGGTTCATGAAGGCATTCGTTGATCACAAGATTGATCCTCCAGACCTCTATTTGTCCATTTTTATTGACACTATTTATAATCTCTCAACTGCTGGTCAGGCTGAAAATATAATCTCTATTCTTCCACTGTAAAATCAATACAAAGCTGGTCCACTATTAGCACATGTGTGCAAAGTAATCTCTGTGATAGTGATGATTGATCCAGTGGCTACATGCCTCTAATGCAGTGAAAACAATAAATGGGAATCTCCAGGGATGGCAAATATTGGATTTACAGTAGTTAATTAATAATATTGGATAACATACTTTTATTTTGAAAGTACTTCATATTAGTTGCATATTAAAGGTTAAAATATGGTCATTTAATCTAACTTATTTATTTATTTCTCAGGGACAGTGCACAGAATTTAGCAACATTTTTTATGTGCAACAATTTGAACATTATATTAATTATACAGTGTTTTTATTATTTCTTTATTAATAGATAATAATTTTTCTCAACATACAGTATATATTTGAACATTAAATAATAGGTGGTATGCACTCATTATATTTTTATAAAACTGTGCAGTTCTCATAGACAAATAGACTTCATAAAGAAAACCGAACCAGTCAAATAAAAAAAACCTATATTGATGGACAATACATTTCCATTATAATGCAAAGTCTTTCTTTTCTTACTGGGATCCACATTTGAAAAAGTAGAACACATATTTTACATTCTAAACCCTTTTTAGCTAGACCTCTAAATCAACTAAGAATTTCCAAGTATTTCAAATGAATGAAGTGAAACAAACATTGTAGCTCTTAGAAATAGACCCTCAGGCATCCTGGATACACCACATTGCACTTTGATTATGTTTGTGTCTGCACCTGTACTTTATACTGTACAGTATATGTGGGTTAGTTGCAGTGTGTGTTTACCCTTTCAGGCTTTTCATTATCCTTTAAATTTGATACGGTTTAGTCCAGTTTAATTCTCCGACTTTATTAGTGGGAATAGTAAACTTGTTGTGCAGCCAAGTATTAGAGTCTAAACTGCTGTAATACAGAAATAAATGATGCTCCCCTGCCATGGTTAGTTACATTTGACTGCTTACAGGCTTTTACTTTATAATTTTATATTGTCTGTTTTGCCCTCAGTCGTTGCTGCTCCATGGCTCCCTCCCAGAAGAGGACCAGGATGGATCTGTGAGCATGGGAGACAGCCGGGCTAGCGCTGAACAGCAGCTGGTACAGTGCCCTCTCTCTGCTAACTCGAGAAACCAACACTTGCTCGCCTCTCTCTCTGTGTGAAGTGTCAGTGTCAGCCCTTCTGTTGTGATGATGTTTGCAACCATCACTCCTCTCCAGAGTGGAGACTGTAGAGCACAATTGAATCTCTCTGATCTGCTAGCCCTCTGTCGTGCAGGCCCACTGCCTCCTCATAGGTTTTGACATTTTTCCTTTCTCTAATTACGCTCTCATACCCTCTCCCTTTGAAGGTCCTAATCCGCAGTCGTCTGGACCAAAGTGTGGAGGAAGGCCTTGATCTCAAGGTACAGTGAGTAAATGCAATTAGGTTTAATATAGATGAGCTGCCATACAAGAAAAGAATGCCTTTCTCTGATGCCATTGTTCATTTGTGTGGCTCTCAGAGGGAACTCTTGAGAAACAAACAGGAGGCACGCCACCTTCAGGCCATCAAGGTAAACCTCTTACATTATGTTCACCTCTGTGTGCAAGTTAAATCTCATAAGAAAATATAATTAAATACATTCCACTGTTGTGCTATCCTACACTGAGGATTCTGCAGTTTCTATTACAAACATTTTTATATACTCTTCACTTTTTATAAGACAATAAAGTTTGGAGAAGGGTATGCTGTAGTTGAGGCAGGTGGATGCTGTGTATCTGTATTCAGGTCTCTTATGGACGTTTCTTTGATCTCCCTCTCTCTCATTAGGATGCTCTGCAGCAGCGCCTGGCAGTGCAGGAGGACGCTGTGCTGCAGCTAAAGCAGGAGCTGCTGAGGTGCAACATGGCCAAAGATCAGCTGGAAGGGGAAAATGTGAGACAAGTGATGATTTCCGTTTGACACGATAAAATGTTTGACTTGCTTAACCTGTGGAGGCAGGTTTATGAGAGAGCAACATAACGCTCTATATCAAGCCGATTTATTTCTGTTTGCAGGCGGAGCTCAAACACAAATTGAGTGACCGGAACAAATTGCTTGGTGAATATGAGGTATCATCTTTTATTATTCACACTTCAGTGCATTCTTTGGATGGATACATTCATATGCAGACTTATGACATCCATCTTTCTTTTCACATAGCAGCAGCTCGGTAGGAAAGACAGAGTACTGCAGCAGCAGCAGCAGAAGCTTGATGACGCCCAACATAAAGCAAACGAAGTCAGCCATGGACGGGTAGGGATCCAGATCTGATTTTTAACAATATAAAGTAATATATCAATTCAAATATTAATTTCAATCTGGTTAAGTACAAAAGTAAAAAAAAAAAAATCAAAAAGCTTAACTATATGTGGATTTTATGGATATTATTTATCATAATAAAAAATGTAATGCTCAATGATTTCTCCAATCCAACCCTCTGGCACAGCCCCGAGCCTGTGGGGTTTTTACTGAATATATAAATATTTTCAAAGGGGTGAGAAATATGTTTTTAAAATGTCCTATTTGCAGTATGTTTTTATCAAATGTATGCATTTGTTTGGGACTATTTCCAGCCGTAGAATTACACTTGGTGAGGATTTAAAGTGATGAAGAAACATGTCACTCACTGCAACAGAAGCTTATTGATGTGTTTAAATAGCATTGTGTCCAACAATAGGGGATTAAAAGGTAAAGCACAGGGGAATAAGGTTTATCAGGCTTTGGCTACGCTGGTAAGATACTGATCTTATCATGGCATTTGTTGAACCTTATTATGAAAAATTACCAGCTTCATCCTTGAAAATCCGCCAGCCTTAATTACATATTTACATGTATTGTTGTTTATTTTTGCAGTCATTCAGGAGTGAAAGCGATGGTTACAGTAACTCCGTGGTTTCTACATCTCCTGCAGTATTCCAACACACTTCCCCAGTACGTATGCTTTTTTATAGCGGTCTTTATTTTAATACTATCAATTGCTGTTTATTTTTGTCAATGGTGGTTATTGTATCAAAGCTCATTTCTAGTAGAAAAAGAAAAAATATAAGAAAAATGAAGTCAGAATGTTGTCTTTGTCTAAATGATAAGATATTCCTATCAAAATAATAAGGTACAAGGTTAACATGATAACGTAATAAGTCAATATTTTGACGCACAGGATCTACTAAAACAAAATTGAAAAGCTAAAGGTCATACATTTCACAGTCTCTGAACTTTTAATTATTAAAATATGAGACTTGTTATGCATTTTTTTTTTTTCGCAGTGGTAAATGTCTTCCAGACTTGTTGCCTTAATATGAAAATCGAAACCTTGCAGAAAGTGTTTAACCATAAAGAAGCTGTTTGTCACAGGGGGAGGAGCTGCAGCTGGTCCGAGAGGCCCTGCGTAGTCTGAGGGACGGTTTCTCTGGCCATGACCCCCAACACCACACGCTGGACACGTTGGAGCAGGGGGTGAGCAGCCTCATGGACCGGGTACACACTCTGGACAACCAGCGCAGACAGGACCGAGGGGTACTTACTCACACACACCATGTCGGAGAAAATCTTAACGCATCTGTCACCTAATGAGTGAGTCGACAACAAATCATGCTTACCATGGCTCTTCTTCCAGGAGGAATTTAAGTCCCCGGGACGCAGAGCCACCTCGACAGAGCGGGATTCCTGGCCGCAGAGCTCAAGTGAGACAAACAGAATCCTTGTTGTTTGTTTGGGATTTGTCATCCTCTGCAACACCTCAACTCTGTTGTAATCAAATTGTGCCATGCAATTACTCTGCTATTTATGGAGTGGGCATGATTGGCTGTGAGGCGAGAGCCATTTCAGACTGGTTGTGAAAAACAGCATTTGTTGTGTTTGTGATTATTTCCAGAAATGGCGCACTCACACAGCAGCCCGGGACTGGACACCGCCATCTCCACTAAAGTGCTCTACTTCACTGATCGCTCGCTCACTCCGTTTTTGATTAACATCCCAAAAAGGTGAGAAGAAACAAACAATTTATAACAGGTTTATGTTACGTTGTTGTTTTTTTCCCCTCACTGTAGCATGCATGCATTTTAAGCAAATTGCTGTGTTCACCGAGGACACATGGCTTAATCCAGGCATGACTTGATCTACATATAGATGCTTCAGAATCTTTGCTGTAAAATGTAAATCCTTGTCAAGCTTAATGTCCATGTGGGTGTATATGTGCATAGATCATGACTGACAGTGCGCTTTCACAGGCTGGGTGAAGTGACACTGCGAGACTTCAAGGCCGCGGTGGACAGACAAGGCAGTTTCAGATATCACTTCAAGGCCCTCGACCCGGAGTTTGGCACCGTGAAAGAGGAGGTAGGCGTGGGAGGAAAATTATAGCCTCTACTTCTTTTCACATCAACGTCAGCAGGCAAATATAAAATGGCAGTTATAGAGTAAGATATGCTAATAATAGCCGCGGCTGTGCTATACTTCAAATAACACTGCAGGGGGACTGAGTAGTCATTCTCACTTTCAATCCAGACCTTTGCTCGTTGTAGATGTGAGTGGTTCTTAGATATGTAAATGATGGATGTTGGCGCTTCAGGTATTCCAGGACGGAGCAGTCGTGCCGGGCTGGGAAGGGAAGATTGTAGCGTGGGTGGAGGAGGACCACGGAGAGAAAAGGTAGAGCCAAAAGCCACAGAACACCACTACAAACCTCAGTTGTTGCCACTGGACCAGGATCTCACTGAGAGCACTTGTGATGCCATAATAGAGAATACTAATAATACAATTAACTTGGACCAATGGGTTTAACACCAGTACGATACCATGTTTTAAATGTGAATGTTTCATATGAATAATCTGTTCTTTGACATTTAGTACCACTTTTTTTTATTTTGAAGGTATGAATATTATACATTTTTGCAGTTTCTAAATGAATTTGTAAGACTAAAAATGTATGGTCATGTAAGTGATGTGATCCATGAATATTTAATATAAAAGATTGCTTTTTTTGAATTTACAAATAACACATCAGGACCGGTGCTCTTAAAAGCTGTAAACGTGCATAATATGCAAACCTTAAAATAAAAATGTTTACTGACATTTTCCACACGTTCCAGATTGCCAAATAGTGATGTTGATGTTCTGCATCAATTTTGATGTTTTAATAAACATGAATTATTGCAGCATGGATAATTTTGTTGTCAATTATTTAACGTGCCTAGAGTAATTATATTGTACTCCAGCTCAAAGCCATTATACACCTACACTTATACACCCACACATTAAAAACAAAAGCAATAGATTGTAATTAATGTCAATTAATTGTTGGGGGTTAAAAATGACGCTTGCTGCTGTGTATCAACCCACACAGCACAGGACAAAGTGACACATTCAGCAATTATTGTTTTCATCTCAGTCTTTTATAAAAGTGTGTGGCAGATTGGTTGTGTTGTCAGCATAACCTTTCAGCAGGACTGAAATGGAAGTACTGTGGACAATATATCTATTTCTTTCTGCACTGATGTAACAGGAAAATGATCTAGCATCTAAGAGTAAGCCATTCTGAAGCTGAAATCCTCCATGGGTTTAAATTGGATCAGTGGACCAATAGAGTTATTTAAATACACACATTGAATAATTCAAAAACTATCATGCTGTAACACATCTTAATCTGATAATATGATATTCATGTGTTTTAAATATATTTCTAAAATGTAAAATTGAACTATAGATACTATTTTTTTTTATCTGTGAAAGCCAGATTCTTTTATCTATCTCAGTAAAAAGTATTTTTGATTCCTCCTAAAAATATTAAGAGAAGTACAAAATAAGGACAAATTGGCAAATCCCAGAAATTCACAAGTAGAACGAAACAAAAACAAATCATGGATAAAAATATGAGAGGGCTTTTATTTGTATATATCGTTTCCTGCACAAAGCCAGATGGATTTGGAACAGATCAGTTTACAGGGGAGCTGTCTATTGTTTTGAGGTTTTTCAGGCTTTTCAGATTGCATACTGTAGCATGAATTCAGCTTGTTTGGGTTATTTGGTTTGAGGTAATCTCAATATCAGAATGCATTCCTAGCTTCACAGTTTCTTCTGCCCATTTCCAGCACTACTCACCTCTTCTCTTCATTATTAGTTTCACTATTTAGTCAAATTGTCATAAAAAAACATCCACTCTCAAAGTTAGCGTTCGATTCTTCTTATTAAAAATGGCCGATGCAGTGTCTTCAATAACAGGTTTGGGGAGTTCTAGAAGCAAATAGTAGACATCCTCCACCTCCAGTAAGACGTCGTCCTGTAGACAAATAAAATCACCGCTCAGTTTTACTCACAAAAGTAGAACGATAACCGCAATGTATTTACGTTATATTAATGACAACCCACTACGCACTGACACGCATTGGATTTTAAAGTTGTTCATAACTGTTCAAAGGAGTGTGTAACCGGTTACCTTGGAGATTGTCAGCTGACACTCGGACATGGAGCAAACCTTTGGCAGATCCAATGTGATCTCCATGCTGCGAGCAACCCCTTCCTTATCTGTCTTCACCTCGAGCTGGTACTCAGGCTTCTGAGGCTGCACAAATGTGGTGGAGATGACCTGGATCAAATCCATATTTATTTGCTCTGCAGGTCTGAAGTCAATTTGGGCTCCAGAGTCCTGGTGTTGTTTCTCTGAGCGTAGAGCAGTTATTTGCTGCAGGAGGTCAGCTGGGGTCTGACTGGCTGTAAAAAGAACATGATAGATTATTAGGAACTTTGGTAGAAGGTGAAAGATAATACACCTGCAGCGGCAAAGAAAAATAGATCCACAATAAAAGGGCTTGTGGCGGCTTATTGGGTATAAAACGTTCTGCCCTACCTGTGTCTGTTTTACTGGAGGTGTAAGGCCACTGCCGAAACCCAAGGCGGCGGTGCAAGTCTTCTGGGTTACTCTTTGGGCTACAGCTGACGACAGTGTACTCCTGAGATAACCTCATCCCATGATGCTGCTGGGCAAAGCTCAGGGTCAGCATGTACACTTCTGTTTTGTCTTTCTTACTTTCCTGTAGCACTGCAGGGTTAAATGCCACATCCAACACAGTGCAGATGCCTGGAAAAAGAAAAACTATAATGTATTTTTTTTTCTTTCTAGCGAATTCGATTCGGTAGCTTGTGATGCTGCACAACTTTGACTTTTACTCTGACCTTCATTCTGGTCTGTTTCCAGTTTTCCTGCACACACAGGTAAAGGCCTGCTGGGATCCTGAGGTGCAGGCACACGTTTCCAGCTGCATATGTTGATGTACAGTGACCCTTTCTTTGGCTCCTGTTGAGAACACAGATGTAACACCTGTCAATACACACCCTATCTCTAAACTAAAACACACACAGGGGTGGCAGCTTTTCTATTAAGGGATAAAAAGTAGAGTAGAAGCAATGTTCACAAGGGAAAAGTCCATTCCCGTTTTTTAAGCTAAAATAATGCAAATAATTACCAGTTAAGCTTCGGCACAAATATTATTTGTCAGTTTGTTCTCAATCTTGTGACAGTAAAGTGAATAGTTTTGGGTGTGATACTGTTGGTTGAACAGAACAATCCATTTGGAGATGCTTAAATGGGCTATGGGAGTTTGTGATGGCCCCCTTCACTATTTTGTTTATTTGAAGATTAGCCTACTCAATAAATGAAAAAATAATTGTTTAATCTTATCTAGTAATTTTTTGATTATATAGTTTAAGCTATTTTAGATAGACAGGTGCAGTAGATGATACACACTGACCTTATTGAGCATTGTCACAGTGGACACACATTCACTTACAAAAAAAAGTGTAACTTAGTAAAAGCAATACTTTTTTCTGTCAATGCCAGGCATTACACCAAATGATGTGACCATTATATTCTGTGTCCTTTTCACATATAGGGTAGGCCTACTGCTAAAATGTTGATTGAAACAAGTTGCCAGCAATAGTACAAGTCATAATCAAGGAGAAACTAAACTTATCGTTTTCCTTAATAAAAAGTTGAAAGGCACAGATGCGTTTTGGAAAGAAAGGAATACATTCATGTTTAAAGCGTCAGCTGTGGCTTTTTATTTGGGTCATTTAATTTGGTTCCACACCTGTGATATAGCTCACTTACCTGGTTGGCACGGGTCTATTATTAATGAGAAACACCTGTGCTTTCCCTGCTGTGACGCACTGTTTGTCGTCACAGAGCATTTTACATTGCAGGTTTGGTAGTTAAATTTATCTTGTGACCGTTCATTTTTAAGCTAATGCAAACGACGTAACTTACCAGCATTTCAGTGCGAATACAGGAGTCTAGCTCAGGCGGTGCACTGAATCCAGCTCCTTCTTTCATCTGCTTCTCTATCAACTCGCGGTATGCTGCGGGGTCATTTTGAGAAAGATCATCCAGGATGGACCAGAACTGGTTGACTTGCTGTAAAACATCCCCTGTGCTGCCAGACATCTTGAGGTGACTAACTTTGGAGTTAGCAAACACTAATGTTGAGGCTAGCAAGCCACTAAAGGTAGCAAATATTTGAATTTAGAACAAATAGCTTGTCTACAGTATAATATATTAGTTGTGCTATTAAATTAGGCTCCAAATGTGAAACAAAGATAAATAAAACACACTTTGGTTAGTTCAAGTCTGCCAAAAGTCTAACGTGTCTTAGCTAATGTTGTTAGTTGCTATGGAAACTGGTTACTCAGAAGCCGCCTGGTGGTCAGAGGCAGAGTTGCAGCTCAGTAATCACATCGGACACAGTTTAATAAGAGGCATAATTTATATTCAATACATACAAAAATTAACGTAAATATGCATAATGTCTTTTGATTGTCTTAATGTGTACATAATACAACGGACATTTAAAGTAAAAGTATCAACTCTGTTTTTCAAATGTCTCAAACATCAACAGCATCCTTTGCTTCTTCTTTCTGAGCCTCCCTCAGCCCTCAGTAAGTCTGCAAAAACAAAGAGTCATTATAAGCAAGCGGTTTATTAACTGTACTTATATAGTTTACTGTTATTTTCTAGATGCCAATACTACAGTATCTCAATGCTGGCGGTGTATACAATTGATTATTGAGTGATATGACTTGAGTGGAGTATAATAACAAATATCCTAATTTATTAAGCAAAAATAGCATTTTGAAAACTCCAATTCAAGTAAAAGTCCAGCATTAAGTACAATTAGTAATAGAAGCATCCTCAGCAATGTAGTATCAACATTAAATGTACTTATGTGTCACCAAATGAAGGGGAATATTCTTATATCTGATGTGGGCCTACTGCTACTACTGAGCTGCAATGATTAGTTGATTAACCAATTAGTTGATAAACAAAAGCAATATATTATTATTCAACAATTAGTTTCTTAATGTATTACCTTACCAAATAATAATGTTGAACATTTGCCAGTTCCAGCTTCCTAAATTAAATGATTCTCTTATTTTTCGTTTGTCTTGGTAGTTAAATGGGCATCTTTGTTGGTAAAAAAAAAAAGCAAGAAGCATTTTGACAATGTCACCTTGGACACTAGGACACTTCTAGACTAATTAATTTGTTGAGGAAATAATTTGCAGATTATTCGCACATCTAAAAAGCCTGTTTACCTCAATCATGTCGTAGATCCAGCCCAAGAATTCAGCAACGTTGGTGTAAACCCCTGGATGGTTGGGCTCAGCACAGCCTGTCCCCCAGCTGACGACCCCTACCAGCCTCCATACATTTTCATCCTGGCAAACCAGAGGACCCCCACTGTCCCCCTGGAGAGGTAGACACAAACACTAAACTCACCCAGCTTTCATCATGCCAGGGTTTTACCGTAAACAAGTCACATAAAAGAGGATGAATCTTTAAAACGCCTCTGCAAGCCAGTCTTCAAAACATAACTCTGACCTGGCATGCATCCACTTTTCCCTCTGTGTATCCTGCACAAAGCATCCGTGGTGTGATCTCTCCATTGTACATGCAGGAGCTGTTGCAGTTCTTTGTGCTTATTATGGGAACAGGCGCCTCTTTCAGGGTGTCAGGTGAGTGAACTGAGTGAGAAGACACAGGTTTAATGCTGCTCTGTCAATACACCTGGCACACTGTCATCATGTGTGAATTAGACTTGCAGCAGATGTAAATTATTTTTAGAGCAGTACTGCCTCACCACCGTCAGGCTGTGTGTATCCCCATCCAGAGATCCAGCACTGTGTTCCTCCTGGAAGATCATAGTCGTACTGAGGCAAGCAGACGGGCCCAATTGTATCTGGTGTCAGAATAATTTACATAATTATTCTGACAGGCTGGAACATGATAACTTGGTTTATGATTTTTGTATTCAGATATGTTTTGTAGTTGTAATGGCTTTTTATTCAACACTGTTTGAGAGACCAGACTGGATTTATTTCCCCCTGATGGGGTTTTGTCTTGTAATAGGCTCCCTCAAGTCTCCCTTTACTGCGAATATGTTTGGGTACACAAGCCATTGTTAAATAGGTCCCATAAGTCTTCCTCAACTTGAAATACTATTTTTCTCATGTTGTCGCTTCCCTTGGTTATGCAGAATGATGAATGTGCAGAGTTTTGACACTCGAAGGCTGTTGTATCCACTCCATGGGGAAAGTTTCTCTGTGCTCACCTTAAATCTCATTTAAAAAAACTTGTACAGACAGGAGAGATTTCATAATATGGAAGCCGATCGTTGTCCAATATGCAATTCACAGGAATGTGGTGTGAAAACTTCAGGCCTCCAGTACACTTAAACTGTAAATAGATTCTCAGTGAAGTAGTAGACATCTTGTCAAGTGGTTAAACTTTGGAAAGTACAAACATTTGCACATTCATTGATTCTGGATTTTTAAATGAGGAAGGAGTAGATCTAATACTTTTTTTTTTCGAGATAATTGATACCCTTTTATGGTTCAATAGAGGCTTGTTTTCGGAAATTTGTCAGGATAAGAAAATAAACAGTAAACTGAGGTCGAAGCATTGACATTTTGTTGTGTGTTTGAAGCACCGCTATCTCTTTTGTGTTCAAAGGTTTCAAAGAGCTTCACAGACTGACCTGAGAAATTTAAAGGTGTCCGCAGTTTCAGAAGTGCTATATCACTGTCGTGGCTCCTGTGGTTATAGTTCTTATTATAAATGATCTTCTCCACCGCATATCCTGTGTGCTGAGCCATTTTCGCAGAGCTGCGGGTGACAATACCAGCATAGACCACCCAGCTGGACACCTGAGGTAGCCTGTAGCTAACATTTGAGAAAAGAAGCAAGGAAGAAGACACTGATAAGAACCGTCGTGTGTCCAGTGAGGCGCAGCTGCTAATGACTGATTATTCTCCTTCTAGTCCGTAGCCCCGGCCCTTTAAGTGCTGGAAGGTCAGCTGTCTTACTTGTGCACACAATGGGCAGCTGTGACTACCCATTGACTGGTGATGATGGAGCCTCCGCAGGTGTGACGGTTGCTGTAGTAGAGGCTGACCTGCCAGGGCCACCTGCCCAGCGTGGCCTCGACCCCCCCGATTATCCTGGGCAGCTTCGCTCTTGTCCCACACTCTAAACAGAGATCCATTCATCAAGGAGTTGGATTGGTCAGAAAGCACAACAGCAAATGGCAGCATTCACAAGCTTTATTTTTATAATGGAACTTCGGGGTGTTGGATTTAAAATCACACAAAAAGAGTTAGGTTAATTTGCTCACCGAAACATTGCAAAGCGATAACCTTCCCTGTGATGCAGTTCCCCCTAAATGAAAATAAATTGTGTAACTAATGATGCATCATTCTTATGCAGTAGCTTTCTGCTTCATTACCAGTATGATGTCCTCAGACAAATTGCCTTACCTGAATTCCCACATATTTTCCAGATTGCTCTTGTGCTCCGAGGTAATTTGTATAAAGCCATCAGTAAAGTTTGGCCCGATATCAGTTAGATTCACTCCTTTATGCTTGGTCAGTCTGGTAAGAGAACATATGCAAAAATGGTGGGAATGAGTGTTCAGATCATTCAGACTCATTGAGGCAAATTTGCAAATGGGGTATTGGAAAATCATAAATAAGCTGGGACTTCAACCTTGGCATAGCCGGCTTGGATTAAAACTATAAGTTAATGAGTGAGAGCTGCAGTCCCAATCAGTGTTAAGGGTGTACGATTATGTCCAAAGTGAAAAACCTCAAATGGCCGAGCTGTCTGCAGACCAGCGTTCCCAGTGAAGAGTTCCACCTCTCGTAGCACACTGGCAGCCAGGTGGGCAGCTTCCCCAGCTGGATCTCCAGCAGGGAGTTCTCCGGGCTGATTCTGTAAAACACTGAACCTGATTGATTGAAAATCCCTCCAGAGACAAGCTCTCAGGCAACAGTAATGAACGAGCGTGTTTTATAAGTGGGGGATGATTAGGAAAAACACAAGTATCTATGCTAATACAGTCAAGGAGATCGTTATGAGTGATGTTTTCATGTCAGTCAATGGGCCTGTCTCAAGAGTGAACAACAAGATGACGTTATTGATTGATAATTTCACAGCTATTAAACAAAAAATCAAAGCAGCCAGCACACATTCTGCAGTGTTTAATTCATGGATGAAAAGGGGAGGAAACACAGACCTTTCCTGGGGTCAGAGATAGAAATATCTTCGGTTACGTTGCAGAAAGACGTCTCCTTTGTGTCCCCAAGTCCCACTGGACTTTGGGAGTAGGAAGGCTTCAGCAGAAGTTTGACTAGATGAAGATGTAGGTAATTAGACTTTTAATAAGCCACTGACAGAACAAACATGAAGTGTATTGTTTCGACTAAATGTTAACGGATGTTCTGAATTAGAACCTCAGAACAGACATTCATTCGAAAAAACATTTGCTAGTTTTAAAAGCCTCTCAAATAAGAGAAGGTGTTGCTTCCCCTTCAACTACAATCTTTTAAGATCATTTTAGTTGCACCTTCATATACACATTTTCAGTCCTGTCAAATGCTGATAATAAACGCCCTTAAAAATCTGCCAAGCTCTGAAGCTTGAATAGCTGTTACAAGACATGTTGTACTTTTTTCCTGGTTACAGTTAAGCTAATTTACTGATTCTATCTCAGCACAAGGACTCACCTAGAAACCAGACACCTACAGCCAAGCCTCCCAAGAGTCCGACAGCACACACCGCCGCCAGCAGCCTCACTAGCCTCTGAGCTGTAAAGAAACAATTAAGACCTTTCATGATGCCTGCTAAACCTGAGAGAAATAACTAAATGTCAACGGTTACATTCAGTATATAGAACATTAACAAACAGGACTAGATTATTGATAAGCTAAATTCTATACTGCACAACACTTAAGAGTTGAAAAGCAAATCTATACTGTGACATTTCAATCCAAAAGCTTTATTTCTTATCAATGAAGTGTAAAGGATTGTATTCAGTGTCTTTTGTTTTGTTTTTGTACTGGTGATGCACGACTGCTGTTGTAGACTGTCGCCCATCAGCAGGTGCACCACTGGAGCTTACCGTGAGTCGTCGGGTGAATCCCTTTCAACCAGCCCTGCACTCCCTTGGGCTCCGTCACTCCTGCAGCTTTCTCTGAATGGAAGGGATGGCTGACAGCTGCCGGGTTCTCAATCACTGATAATGTGTCTCCATCAAAACTCTAAAACAAGTCAAGTTAGCCAGTCAGACCTGATAACAGCTTGTTTTGTTAAAGTTTTTTGCAAATCTGCTTACTTGTAAAATAAACTACCCGCTGAACATCTGCTCCTCAGACACAGTGCACTTGACTCTGTCAGATTTAATTAGGAGTTAAGTAAACATGAATATTATCAAGACTGCGCAATCCGGATGTATGAAGTCAGAGCTATAGGTGTGTTTACTAGATCTCCTCAACATGCATGATAGCAATTAGCATGTTAAAGTCTTTGGATGTCTGTTTTGAGTCTTTTACACATGCTACACAATACTTGTTATCAAAAAAAGCTGTTTCTCTCTGGAGTGAGAGTGTTTTGGTTGCGATTACTCCTCAACGAGCAGCTGTTTCTAAAAGCAACATATTGAGAGTATTACGGTAATTATAAAAAAACTCTTCATCGACGTGAGATGCAGACTTGGTATTATCATGTTACAGTACAAAATCCTCCTAAATAAAAGCTACACCATCTGCTCTCTTGTATTAACTCTAGGGTGTAGCTACACATATCATTTTACATTTGGAATTAGCATTAGTTTCTTATAATGCAAATGAACACTTGACACATTCCATGCAGCTGTGTCATTATAGGATGAACCTGAATCATTTCAAAATAAACCAGTGACAGGAACATGTGTGATACAAGTTTGAAGTTAACGCTACATCAGCAGCTGTTACTGTACATTGTGATGGTGAAAGTAAAGAGGTGTCAGGATTGCATTAGACAGATGGAGCAAGTGAATATTTAGTCTCCCTTTCTTACCATGTTTTCCTGTCGTATAGTCCTGAGGAAAAGGCAGCGGTGTCCGTGCTCATCTGCAGGCCTGAGCTGGAGGTAGAGAGCTGTGTCCCTCTCGTAGTGGATGCACCATTTAACAGAATGCAACTCTGGATTTTCCCTTCACAAAGAGACAATGAGGTCAGCAGTGGAGCAGAGAATGAGGCTGTTGTACGTCCAGGGGGGGTCACGGGGCCTGTTGAAGCAGGCTGAACCGGGTCTTTGTAGGGGGGGGGAGCATCTCCAGAGATACCTCCAAGCTTAACTATTGATAGGACACCGGGTGTTGCTAGGTTACCCTTTTTACCCATGCCAAAAGATTGGCCATTTGCACCTGAGACATTTTATTACCTGACAGTTTGTAGGTTCGGCGAAAAGGTCATTATTGCAGATTGTTGAAAGTCTCATATCATGTCAATCCCCGTCATTTGGAATCCAAAGCTATCATCTCTCAACACTCAGAAACAAAATGAATGTTTTCTGTCTGCTCGCTGACAGATGAGACTTTCTCTCTCTCCACTGCTCGCAGTCATACGCTTTCAATATTCCTTTTCTGCATTCAAAATGTCATCTTTGTTTTAAGTGCTATGAAAAAGGAAGCGTGAGTGGCAGCATAAAGCAATCATTAACTCTAAGAATAGTAAGAATAATTAATAACTGAGATGTGCTCTTTGAAAAAGGTGAGAGGCTTATTCAAGGGAGATCAAAGCCTGTGTTCACGTCGCCTCTCAGACGAATTATTGATATATTCAAATTAAATTAAATGAATTATTTAGGCCAGGTTAAATAATATGTAATACAAAGGTTGTTTATGTATCTCCTATATGCATGGCGCGGGATGAGTCAGAGTCCAGGTGATGGGAAAAAATGCCAGGAAGAAAATTCCTCCTTGTCCAACTGTCAAGGCCAAATCTGAGAAATGGCTCAGATCTGTTCCACTCATGTAACAGGTGCCATGGAAATATTTGGAAATCAAACATGGAGAAATGACCAATGCACGTGAAAGAGCAGCATCTGAAATGAGTAACACTAGGGTTTGTGAAGTTTATAATGTTTGATAATCTTAGCAATGGGCTCAATTGTTCTTCTGCAGAAGCAAAATGAAGAGCATCGACAACACAGCTGCATCTCTTCCTGGGACTTGTTGTCTCCCTCTTCTGGTGAAATGTATTCTCCCAGAGAGTCAAAAGTGGTTCACAGAGCTGCCATTCACTTTGTTAGAAATCAATGGGCAAAGAATAAGAGCATTTTCATTCAAGGACATGCATGTAAGGTTCTTCTATCAAATGATTATTTTTATCCTCCATCAAAATGTTTTGACGTTTAATATATAGTCCCAGATATGAAGAATGTGCCTTGGCTAAGTATTTTAGTCACACAAGAAGTTAATGTTGTGTATTTATCCTTTTGTAGATATTCTTTAACACTGTTTTTCAGTATTATAACAGTAATCTATAATTGTCTGGTCCTTACTTTTTGTGGTTGCTTATGAATATAAAAAGTATTTTCTCAGTGTAGGAGTTACACCTGTAGCTTAAGAGTAAATTCAGTCTAATCCAGTCCTGCAACACACAGTCGTTTTTGTGACGCTGTTCTTTTTTTTATAGTTCTAAAAAGACTTGCCTTATTTTGAAGACATTTATCAAGCAATGTTCTCTATTAGTTTCTAATAACGTAATGTAATGATATAGTCTGCAGTTGATTGAACAAAGCAATTTGCAGCTAAGCAATTTGAAGATGTCAACTGTAACTCTTTGGAAACTGTGCAGGACAATTTTCATGATTTTCTGACATCTAAGAACAAAAATTATATAAATCAATATTTAACGTATTACTTGATAATTAAAATAATCAGTACTTGCTACAGCCCTATTCATACTTGGATGTTTTATTTCTAATATTAAATTATCTAAATGGGGTGGGCAAAATAACAAAAAATACTCATTATAGCACAGTATAAATTAACCGCACCAAAATCCTCTAAAATGATCATGAAGTTGAAACTACAGTCGATAAACACTACTAAAACTGGACATATTGGGGAACACTTAAAACATCTCAAGCGAGTGTGTCGTGTGTATGTGTGAGTTTGTGTGTGTGTTTGTGTTGGTTTGGGAAGGGAGGCATGTTGGAGGGGGGAGGGGAGGTTTGGTCAGTGTTTGTTTGTTTTGAAAAAATGAGTGGGGATGAAGTATTATTTGGTACCATCTCATTTGGGTCAGGTTTGGGTCAGCTTAAATGTAATGTTATTTTACCCTCACTCATCCTGTTAAAGAAAACAAAGTATTAAAAAAAAAAGATAAAAGATAAACACTATAAAACACAAAAATGATAGTGAGAGCACCATATATCACTTGATATTATATACAACTGCCACAAAGATATCAAAGCCAATAAACGTTCACTCAAGTTAATAAATTGAGTCACTGACAAGACAGAAAATATGAACATAAGCTATTATAACTATCTTTGGTGAGGAATCTAAATTTCATGAGAAAAGCCCTCCAACAACAACAATAACAGTCTGTCACCTTGGTGTCACAGACGCCCCATAGGCACTGCATTCATTCATTTATTCATGGAGCACAGTCCACTGTGGAAAGGCTGGCTGCAGCCCAGTTTGGAGCTGCTTCCATCCCTCCTCACAGGGGAAGCTCTCCCTGTTTGCTGTACTGAGATCTGATCAGCTCCGCTCTTATCTCAGCCATTTGTCTGTGTGCCTGTCTCAGTGTCCAGACCTTGAACATCAGATGCAGTCTCTCCATCCCGGCTCTGAAATCCCACAGTAGGGTAGAACCGAGCAGAAGGGAGGGAAGCTTCTTTTCAAAGTTAGGGCAACATTTGCCTCAAAGGCTTTTTGACACAGTCCAGCCCACCAAGCCATTCAAACCTGACTCATTAATGTGTGGGCTGTCAGGAGAGTTGTGCGGAGGCTGCCATTAAGGCTTGGGCCCACAGTTAGAGGGCAAAGTGGAGCATGTTAAAGGCACCATCAAAATGCAATTGTGTTGTCTGACAGAGCACCACCGCACAATCACACACGTTTGAGTACACCTATTAAAACCACCCGTCAAATTCCAAATGTCTAGGCCTAAAATGTTAGTTTTAAAGATCACCTATTATGCAAAATCCACTTTTTCCTGTCTTTTATACACATGTGTCCCCTCTGTGTAAAGAGAGTCTGAAAGTTTCATTAAAAAACATTGGCTCACTTTTTGTCCTGATCCATTTATATTAAAACCTGTCTGAAAATGAGCTGATCAGATTTTGGCCACTTTATGATGTCATAACAATTTTTTTGGCTTGTGTAACCATTAGCCAATAACCAACCAAGGTAACCCCCCACCCACCTTATCACCTGAATCTCCTCCTAGAGCACCATTGTGTTCTTTTTAACCAAATATCTCTCGGAGCGGCGTGGGGAGTGGCTCCTTATTTTCATCTAAAGTAATAGACAGAGAATCAGCACTTTTGAAACTGCGCTGAAACAGAGGGGATTATGGGATGCTACAATGCACGATCTGTTTGGTATTTGGAGGCCAAACACTTCAGAGACATGTTTTGTATATATCTGAGACCTTAAATAAAGTCATGAAAGTATAACAGTATAATAGGGGACCTTTAAACTAAACTAAAATGTGACTTTTCTACTGAATGTTATCTGAAATCACTCCTATCGTTATATGAATTAAGCTACATTCAGCAGCCAGTTAGCTAAGCATAATAACCTGGTTGTGTCCATACTGTACGTAACAACATCTGCCTACCATTACCTCTTACGCTCACTGATAAACATGTTATATTAGGTTCTCTCATTACAATAACATAAGTGAAAAATACAAAAGTGTTGTTTCAAGGGGGATTTTGAGTTATTTCACATAAGACAGAGCCTGTGGTTCTTGCCTTAATGCTGAATTATAACTGGCTCCAGCTTCTAATGCAACATACAGATTAACAAATTGTCAACAACAAAAGAAAATAAGTGTATTTCATAAAATGCCTGAACTATTTATTCAACCCTGTTGAATAAATACAAGGGGATATTGTTTCTGGCTTATGATAAAGATGAAAAGATCACAACTTCTACATTTTCAGGTAAAAGATGGAACCATTAAACAATTGATTAATATGTCAGGCGATTGACAAGTGATGAAAGGCAAATTGTAAACGTTTTCTTATATAAAAGCATGGTTGAATCTGTAATAGTCGTGAACAGAACCATCAATTGGTCTTTATGTTCACACACATACTCAGTATACATACATTGTAATGTGAACAAGATAATGATATCTTCAGAGTATTGGTCACACTATACAAACAGCTGTGAGTGAAATGTAAATATTGATCTAAACTCCTCTATAATGTGGATAGAATGCATCACAAATGTATAGGGTCAAGAACTAATGAACAAACCTTTATTTGTGCAAAAGCATGGCTGAGGTTTTTCGCAATGTCATGATGACATATAATTTGTTCAATATGCGAAAGCTGTCAAGGTCATGATGCAGCACAGGGTGATGATGGAGACCACTAATCTATGGCCCCAACACACACACACACACACACACACACACACACACACACACACACACACACACACACACACACACACACACACACACACACACACACACACACACACACACACGCACACACACGCACACGCACGCACACACACAAACACAGTACATCTCACACCTCGTGCTCAGAGGTGGGAAGTTGTGGAGTACAAATACTTTGTTACTGTAATTTTTATGGTATCAGTACTTTCTGACAACTTTTTACTTTTACTTCTTACATTTTTAACACAAATAGCTGCACTTTTTACTTCTTATATTTTCAAAAGAGGCTCGTTACTTTAGTTTTAGTTAACCTTCCTGTGCAGCAATCATGCTACCTGCTGGTAAAACTACTGAATCACAACTGTAAATAATATTAAAGGTGAGTGCATACCAGTGTCATGAGTTATACCTGAGTCACTGCTGCTTAAACACTTGACCCTATAAGACCACACATATATTACATTGGACACCTAAGGAAAGTTAATAGAGTAAACTAAATATAAAAATCATAAAAGAACAGCTGAACAATGATATCCATTATTTTGTATGACAAAAGAAAACATGGTGCTAATTATTTCCCCTCACTCTGCACAGGCTGGTAGCTGTGGTAGCATAGTGCTCCCTGGTGGTAGACTGTTAGACTTCCATTTAAAATATGCTTTTATTATTTTTGGTGTAAATATTCAGCGTGTAAATCAATTCCTTTTTTTTTAGATACATTTTCCTTTTTTTAAATGTTAAAGGTTGCTGTTTTGAGGTCAGGTTTTATTGAAAGTTGGAGAGAAAATCTCTGAGAGGAACAGTCATTTAGAGAGATCCCATGTTGGGCCGTTTGTGGCCTTCGTAGTCTTTGACAACATTTAATGTGGACATTTCAGTGTGTGCAACATATTGTAATTAAATAACAATATACTTATGACAGGTCTAAGCGTGAGGGTGGCCTCAGCATAGTGGCTAAATGCTAAGCAGTTGTGTCAGTATTGAAAGTGGCAGGATGAATAAATAGCTGTCATGTATATGTTTGTGTCTTGTCTTGTAGAGGCTAATGATAGTGAGGGTGGGTAAGAGCAGGGCTGCTCCCCACCAGATGGCGGGTAATGTGGTTTGGTTTAGCTGCCCACCACGCTCACTCTAATTAAACAGAGAAGATTACATTAACACTGGCTCCAACTCAATCTGCTCCTCCACTGAGCGTGGCGTTGCACTGAAGGCGGGAGGGGGGAGGTCACAGAGGTGATCGTAGTTTGCATAGTCAAAATTACACATTTGCAAAAATAAATTCATTTCTTAAAGGTCCCCTATTATACTGTTCATCAATATATTATAGGTCTCAGATATATACAAAACGTGTCTCTGAAATGTTTGGCTCCAAATACCAAACAGATCATTGTAGCATCCCATAATCCCCTCTGTTTCAGCCCTGTTTCAAAAGTGCTGATTCTCTGTCTGTTACTTTAGATGAAAATAAGGAGCCCCTCCACACGCCCCTCTGAGAGATATTTGGTTAAAAAGAACACAATGGTGCTCTAGGAGGAGATTCAGGTGATAAGGTGGGAGGGGGGGGGTTACCTTGGTTGGTGATTGGCTAATGGTTACACAAGCCAACAAATTGTTATGACATCATAAAGTGGACATGTTTTTATATAAAGGGATCAGGAGAAAAAGAGAGAGAAACTTTTTCCCTGAAACGTTCAGAATCTCTTTACACAGGTTTATGTATAAAATACATGAAAAAGTGGATTCTGCATAATAGGTGACCTTTAAGAGAATAACACTCGGAGAAACTCAGAAATAAATGCTTCAGTTCAGACGATTGGATCAACTAGAAAAAAAGTCCAAAAGCTTTTACAATAATTTCCCCAACTGCTGTTGACTCCTTGAGCAAGCCACTCAACCCCCACCTGCTCTGTTTTTGAGTTCAGTGGTCAACAACATCTGACACTGGATCTACATAAAGCTCTCAGGTAATGACGCAGTTGTAAAATCGTGCAAATGTGGAGAAATATTGTAGGTAACCGTTCAAAACTAAATGGATAATTTGGTGTACAATTGACCAAAGCCAAACAATAACGGTTCTTATTAGAGGAAATGGAACAGGGTTGTCTCTTGTGAAATGTTTCGATCAGCAGCTGAACTGACTGATGAGGCAGATGTCTGTGAGATCTGTTGGCAAATAATGTAATAATGTTTCTTTTCAACATAAATGATTTAAAAGATCTGTAGAGTTAAATGTATTCAATATTTCACAAGTAACAGCAAAAGAGTATAGTATACAAGCAACATAGTTTAATGTAGGAATCAGATTTACTCTTCTATTTAAAAAACATGCAACCCCATGACAAACAGTTTGGCAGGTCTCAACCCCAAAGGTCGAAAAACCATTACACTTCAGTGAGCAATTCAACATGCAGCATATTGACAATGTTGACGCTGTTTTCCAGTAGAAAAATGAATGGAGTCTTGTTGTAGGTCATTATAATCAGTCTTAAGTAACATGAGTCTGTGGCCAAATTAGCTGTAAACACAGAGCCCTTGAAAACAAACGTGTAAACAACACTGTTAAAACTGCAGGCTGGAATTTTGCTGACCTGGTTGAAATAATATAGCTAGAAAATGGATTACATAATAAAACATTCACAGCGCACTCAGAGGCTACTTTATGGTAACATGGAGACGATAGAAAAAGGAAATCAGAGGAATACTTTGAATCAGCACGATAACCTGTTAAATCTCTAATGCATTAGGCAAACAAAACTCAACATTAAAAAGATGTACAGTAAAAGCTGCCAGCACCTGAGTTTAGTAAGAGGTCTCAGTTTCACTGTGGCAGGCCTGATGTTCTGATACTTAGTGCCTTCACATCTGGGATAAAACACATGCCAGCTGTGGCTCTGGCAAAGGGCCATCAGAGGTCACCACGGAGCCTGGAGTGACTCCAGCTGTTTGCACGTCGTCCAGATGACACATAAACTCTATAAACAGCTTGAGACGGCGAAGGTTTGTGGCAGAAGCCAATAAAGCGTTAAGAAGGATCAGCTCATTGTCTCTGTCCACATGATGGGCAGGGCTAGAGCCGCGCTGTAAAAGTGAAGTGTTCAGGCTGAGGAGCTGGACCAATGTGTGCAGTACCCTGTGGTGTACTTCTTCCTATTTATGGAGAGTCAGAAGCTCATCTGGTTTAAAATAAAAAATAACAAAGTCTTCCCAATATTCAATAAACGGTATTGCATGAACACCACATGTTGTAGCCTGAATCACAAGGAAAGCCTTAACAGTTTATTGAATTCAATACATAGTTTTATGGTATAGTATAGTTTGACTTGTGTTGTTTTAAAGGTATTATACAGTTTTTCATCTCAAAACATCTCTTTGAAGTGTTTGGCCTCGATGGTGATCTAGGAGGAGATTCAGGTGATAAGGTGGGGGGGGGTTACCTTGGTTGGTGATTGGCTAATGGTTACACAATCCAGAAAATCGTTATGACATCATAAAGTGGCCAAAATCTGATCAGCTCATTTTTAGACAGGTTGTCATATAAATGGATCAGGACAAAAAGAGAGCGAAGGTTTTTTCCTGAAACTTTCAGAATCTCTTTACATAGAGGGGACACATGTTTATGTATAAAATACATGAAAAAGAGGATTTTGCATAATAGGACCTCTTTAAATTATATTTTCTTTGGGAAACCTTTATGTTATACTCATGTCATTTATAAATGAGACAATGGTCATCAACATCATCAGGGAGAGTGATGAGTGTGCATGCGGATGGAGTTTGAACAGCTTGTCTTCTGGTGTGATACCTGTGGAGGAGAACAGCTGACTTGGCGAGGAGCCCCCCCCCCCCC
>NW_011364145.1:55003-69438 GCF_000735185.1 Notothenia coriiceps | reverse complement strand
CACACACACTGAACAGCTGTGGAAGCTTTTTCACCTACCTTGTATATTAATTGTTTCTTTAATATAGATAATTGGAATAGGCAAACAACCTAAATAAAGTGTATTGCGATTACATCTCACGTTTTATGTCAAATGATCATCAACATCTTTAAAGTATATGATAATTATGTAACAAAAAATAAATAAATCATAACATAGATACCATTTCAAATGTCATACTATATTATTTCTTAACAAAATGCAATTCAAAAGGTATCTACAAATGTCACGTCATATTTTAAAATAGTATAGTTTGCCATATATTTTTACTAGTACGTCAAAGATTTCCTAGAAAAAGTCACATGATCACAGTATCTCACACAAAGTATAGTGTCAAAATATCATCATACTACTATAGTATGCCATAAAAAGTCATAGTATACTATGTTATACAAATGTAATAAAAGGTCATAATAGTTCATGAAAATGTCATAGTATAGCTTGTCTTTTAGAAGTCATAGAAAAGCATTCCTCTGCCCAAAACTGTAAATGACATTAATGACAAATATCCCCTGACTAAATATCTAAATATATTATAAAAAAAGAACAACAAACTTGACCAGAGCAATCCAGCCATTCAGTTTAATTGTATGGAGATACTTTTGTAATCCTTTGATTTAATCAATTGTGATAAATAATGTCCATTTTAAGATAAATATATAGAGCATATATAGAAAATTATGGATGGTCTTGATATAGTTGTGAGACCATCCGCAAAAAAGTAAAATACCATTGACATCAGAGTTTGAAAATGGAATGCAGACAGCCGAAACAGAGGGCAAATGAGACAAGATGCATAAAATAGTAAATTGTTTTATTCTTTTTTTTACCATGCCACCGAACACTGACGCATACAGAGTTGTGCCTGAATCCACACTGAGAAAACACTTTCACACACTGTGTTACAAAGCTGTAATGAAGAGGGATTTTACTGCACACATGGCAAGAAGAACAACCCTGATTGGATACCAGGTCGAGCTTTGATCTGGCCCTGAGGTAGACAGACATTGACATAATCTAAACAATGCTAATCACATCCTTCTAGGACACATCAAATAAAAGGACATCTGCATTATCACAACATAGAAAGATCAAAGAAATAACCCTTTTCAAACAAAAGTGCTCTTGTTTCTTTTGGTCCACCAAGGAAATCCATGTATAGTGCATGTTCATGTAGAATAGATACAGTGAATGTGTGTTTTCATGGCACTGAGTGTTGTTGGCTACTTAAGAAGGCATTGGTAATGCCCACTGATGCCAAGACTTGATATACACACTGTTTTCATCCGAAGATCTCGGTCTATTGTCGCTTTGAAGGGAACAAATTTGATGCAGTTCCAAGCAATTGTGATTTCAAAAGTACACGCTTGACTCATCAGCCACTATCACAGTATGTTTTATCCAGTTGCAATTTTCAGACAAAGTGGATCTACATGGCAGTCTATCTTTATTTAAGTAACAATAAACAAACACCCAGAAACAACTACCAATAGCACAGACCCATGTACTCAAGCACATCAATGCTCTACTTATAAAAGAGGCACAAGGGAGGGATCTTAATCAAATCAGAGACTTATAAAACACACACATTAAGATGTTTCTCAAATCATACCAAATGTAAACAGATAGCAAATTACTGTAATACAAAAATACAACATGTTTAAATCTATAAGGCCTGTTTTAGGCTCACATTAGGGAATAACATACAATGACAGTTTGTACATTACAGCTACACTATACTGACAATAACCTGCTCATAGTGATTCAATGTCACAATTTTCTATTCATGTTTTGTATAAAAACAACAATTTCTTTTTATGTTTTCTTAAATTTTCTCCTAGAAAATTCTGATTCTGTGATTTTGTAAGACATGTATAGTTAATGATAAAAAACTACACATAAAAGCCATGTTGAGGCTGTTTTTTTACCCACCGCTTGTCCATTTAAATGATGTATTTGTTAGAAAATGAAAAACTACTGATGACTGAACACTTTGCAGTAGGTTTGAAAGTGAGGAGAGGTAGAGCTCGCTCTACTAGAAATCATCCCAAGAGACACCGTGATGAAAACCAGCACATATTTGGTAACAAATAAACAACATATAAATAGCAAAACCTATTACATTGCAAGAAAAACTCAAATTGTAAGCCAGCTACCTCGAAACAATATCATCCACGGCAAGAAAGACAAGGCAATTAAAGAGATCAAGCTTGTGAGGTCAAAACGTGGAGGCCATTCAAGTAACACATGCAGAACATAAACAAACCCAAAACAAAATCCAGCATAAAATTAAATTGAAAAGTCACAGGAATTTAGGAGAGAACATGTTGCAAAGTTCAGCTAATCAAGCCTTCGTGGAATTATATATTCAATACTACTGCACAATCATAGAAGATAACTCAGGTTCAGCAATCGATAAATCATAAATTCTCCAGCTCCACAGACAGGTCAGCAGTGGCAGCCATTGTGACTTTGATTTAACAACAGTGGAGAGACAGTTATTATCAAAACTGTGTGTGTGAGGGAGAGTGTGTGTGCACTAGGGCTGAAACAATAAGTTGTCAGTAAACTCATTCTCAACACTTCTTTTTGTGGGTTGAAAATAATACATCTCCACGGCTTCCTGTTTCTCAAAATGTGGCCATTTGCGGCTTGTCTTTCAAATCAGTGGGAACAAAAGTGGTTATTTGAAGATGTCACCAAAATGTGACTACATTTTTCAGACTAAACAATTTATCACTTAGAATAAAAAATAATCTAATTCATAATAAAACAAATCATTACTTGCAGCCCTAGTGTGTACACAGATAAATTTTCGTGCTTGCATGTCTCTGTTGTCAGGTAAAAACCTTGTATCTCCCACAACGACAACTTCACACTTAATCCAGAAAGAGTCTAAATATTATTTCTTTAAACCCACAGAGAGACATTTCATTTTCCAGCATGAAAAACAGCAACACTGGAGTTACAAGGTTTTCACCCAACAGTGACAGAGTGTGTGTGCGTGGGACGTCCAAGTCCTGCTCAGACGTAACAGACGTACAGGTAAGTCTTTTCTATCCTCCAGTCTGCCGGCACGTCCTCCGGCTTGTGGCCCTTTATGTGCTTCTGCATGGAGGCCAGGCTGGGGCAGAAGTCCTGGCAGACGGTGCACTGGTACGGGGACGCTCCGTTGTGAGTGCGCAGGTGCTTGATCATGGCCGAGTAGTCTCTGGACCGTTGGTGACACAGCTTACACTCAAATGGCTTCTCACCTGAAAAATGCAACAATACAGCATTAACCTTGTAGACCCGGGGCCAGAGGGCCGGCCACGTGAAACGGGACTCACCTCCATTTCAGTCCACTGTACTCCAGGTGGTGTTGTGTTTGTGTTGGTGAGTGTTTTCGCGTCAGGATTAGACCTACCCGGTATATCAGTTTGCCAGTTAGATATTGGCCAGTCAGCGTCATCTACCACAAATACGACAGAGGGTTCTCTCTGACCTCAGCAAGGCGTCAGATAGCAGTCGGTACAATGTAACCTGACATTACATTTAGATCTGTTGCACAAAGATAGGGTTTTTTGTCCTATTCGCGAAAAAAAGCTTTAAAAGCTGAAAAACCATCAATATTTAGTGGTTAGATTGACTGTTAACAGCATTTCAAATGCCATTTTTTTACGATAAAAAAAAAAAAATGTGTCATTTAAGTTTTAAGTAAAGTTTTTGAAGGCAGGCATTATTCTATAGTTGTCTTCTGTCAACATTTCCATAAAAAAAACAAAAGCATGAGTGCATTATTCAGACCTTTAATATTTTCTGACTACCCTAGCCTGTCTGTGGCACTCAGCCAGAATCTAATTTGTTCTGAGGGAAGACGTAAATCTTTAAAATAGGTCACAAAAAGAAATGGCTGCAATAAAGAAATAAAGCTAATTTTCTTAAACAGTTGGGCACCGTAGTTTGTAGCAAATGTTAATCAAAGAGAAGAGTAAAGTACAGTAGCACATTATTATATATGTGTCATGGCAGACTAAGCTATTCAGAAATTACTTGTCATTAAGATGAAAAATCACATATATCACCAGCCTTTTAAATATAGATATTGCATAGAGGACCACCCCTATTAGCAGCGCTGAAATGCCTCCCTGTATGTGTGAGTGTGTTCTCGCCTCTGTTCTCTCACCTGTGTGGACGCGGTAGTGGGTTTCGAGCTGGTGTTTGAGGCTGAACCTCTTCCCACAGCCGTTGCACTCGTAAGGCTTCTCTCCTGTGTGGATGCGTTTGTGACCCCTCAGCGTCCCGTCGTCTCTGAAGCAGCTCCCGCAGAATTCACACTCAAACGGGTGATCGCCTGAGAACATAGTCGTGTCAAAACAGCAGCCGCAACACCAACACAGCTCATTATCATGAGAGGCATTAAAGGCTAACTTCGTCTTTGGCACGACATGGAATGGGCTCATATGTAACTACGTAGGTCAAATAGCTCTTTTCTGCACATGCATATCAAGCGGGGGAATAATGTGCTTTCAGACATTGCTAATGTTATGACATGAGGACACTCCTCTTGGCTGTCTGGTAATAGCTAATAAAAGCCCTCAAGGCATGTAGTGCTCTGTGCTCTATACTGTAGTTAATCTATTTCTCTCCTAGGCTGAGGGTTTGACTCATCTCCAATGACCTATGCGCCTCATTATCTCAGTGTCCACAGCAACAGCCAAGTCAGAGGATACATTGCTCTCCTCATTACAGGCCCATTCTCCCCAATCCCCCACCCCACTGTGGAGCAGATGACATTTACAAAATGTTACTTCCAAGCAGAATGGCATACAAACAAGATACGCCGCCATGGCCAAAACTCCCTTCACTTCTGTCTCTTCACATCAATTATGTATTTCTCCTGTCTAGACATCAAGCCATCCTGACAGCTGGGAGTGTTATTTAAGGTAAAAGAAGAAAGGGGGACATCTTTTCAGTAAATATCTCTCCGTCTCCTGCGGCACTAAGACTCACCCTTGGTAGAACACACAGACAAGTCATTTCCATTTGCTTTTCCTTCAATATTTATTTGGGTTTCCTCTATCATTTTGGGTGAACCACACTAGAACTGACAGCCGTGAATTGCAGAAGCCCAAAGGCTGTCTAAGAACCCAAAATATAAGCAGGATGAAATTGCCCAAAATATGCACCGGCCATAACGGTACAGTGCTGTCATCAGAGAGGTGAGTCATCGTATAGAGAAGTGAATAAGAGGGTGGGAGAGGATGCATGCAAATTGACTTAAAACCTTAAAGCCAGTAACCTAAGGAAATGAACTCGTATACAGAAATAAAAACAGCCGTCTCCTTTCCAACATATGCATGCTTTTGACACTGCATGCTTATGTTTTATGGCAGGAGATAGTGCTATAGACGTGCGAATGATCCGTGCCTTACCCGTGTGTGAGCGCAAGTGTCTTTTGAGGGTCGTGTGGCTGGGGAAGGGGCGCTCACAGTGGCTACAGATGTAGCTGTGCATGCCTGTATGGACCTCCATGTGCTGCTGCAGGGCCTTCTGGGTCTGGAAGCGCTTTGCACAAAGCAGACAGAACAGCGCCATGTCAGTCCCTGGAGAACACACAAGACACAGACGCACAGTTATTTCAGTACCATACACAGACAGGGCCTTAAGTGGGGAAACTGGGTCACTTCAACTTTGTGCGAGTCCTCAGAGGGAAAAGCTTCTTTCAAAGAGCAAGTGCCTCTACCTAAACTAACTCCCCTAAAAGCCCAGAGGCACTTTCAACTGCGAGTCTTTATGCGTTCTATTTTAAACCATGAAAGTCATTGTTTTCTTTAAGAATTTCCCACACAATGCACAGCATGCCAATCACACAATCAATGGATCCTTCCTGGTGTGTTAGATGTGTAATTATTCTCTTCATTCCCCATCAGGAGTCAGCTCCAGCCTGTGAAGTCCTCTGTCTCTGTGCTCAAAGAGCGGCTGATAGTAGCTCCACCCTAAATGATGCCTACACTATGCGCTCTGTGCAGAATGTTAAGTAGTGATATCAAGCCATTAAAGGCAGGACTGCAGGAAAAAACACAATCCAGTTTAATCCTGTGTGTGACCTGGCATCTCTTCGGGGCTGCTTTCCTGTTGCACGGAGTGTGGAGAGGAATACAGATAGGGAGTCGCTGGCAGGGTAGCTCTAGTCAAAATGGCAACGTGAAGAAGATCCATTGGCTGTCATACAGTCAACACTTGATCTACAGGCTGTGTATGCCAGCTCTCAAATCCAATCTGGCATTCACACCGAGGCAAATTCATATATGCCGTAAGACTGAGGGACTGGTTAATCAGCTGCATTGGACATAATGTGCATGTCCTGCAGAACGAGGCTTTAATGTGAGATTATGAGCTCCTTATTTCTCTGTCTGCTCAGGTTGCAGATCATTTACAATGCTAGCAGGTCCCATTGCTCCTGACTCAGATTCAATCAGACATCTCCAGCGGAGGATCATTAGTAAACAGAGGACTGTGCCAGCACTTCATTGGAATTCAAGTGGGGTTGCTGTGTCGCATTTAAAATGCAGTCTGATGAGGTCCACTAAATCAAATCATTTGTTACTGTTATTGAAGTGCCTTGAGGCAACTGGCAATTAAATTGGAATTAACGCAGGGAAAGGGATACAGCACACTCATACTAAGAGGGAAGAGTGTCAGACTCTTGCTTTAGGTTCAATCAAGTTAACAGACAAGCCTGTTCAAACTAGAAAGGAAAGGAAACAAATCAAGCAAATTCACGTTTTATGGGATAAATCTGAAACATTCACTGTGTTTTGTTTACTAATCCACATGTCACAATTTCTCAAACAAAGCAAGACGCTTTTTACACTTCACATTTCACTGGTATGTATCATTTGGCAAAGAAGCAAAAAACCTAATATTATAATTATGGGGCTTCTTCTTTTTAAACCTAGTTTTGAAATGCTCACTAATAGAACTGATCATCTGTAATCATTAACAGAAAGAAGACAGGATGAAAGACATTCCCTGATCCTAACAATCCTGCATGGACCCAACTGCACCTGTTCAGAGGCTCTAGCCTCTGGACTCCTGCACAAAGGGAACACAATGAGGTCCAGGCCCTCATTGACCAAGCCCATTAGTCATAGGCTCCTCACGCAACTCCTACAATCCCTGTCTTTATGCTGTCGCCTAATGACCGCGGTCCTTTCTCACCCACGGATCACAATATTTTAGTTCTAAACAAAAGACCCTCCATTCTGAACGCCTCTGCACCCTGCCCACTCCCCTTATCCGCTGACCAACTCTTTCACTGTCTAACCAGCTTCACTTTCCGCCTGAGTCATACCTAACGAATGCCGATTCACTGTGCACTGTGCAACAGTGGAGTCGGGATAATGATCCATCTAAAAATGGCTTAAAGCATTTAAAAAAAAAAAAAGAAAAAGCAATCTGCATAACCTGTGATGTGGAAGCCTTGATCCACTTTTAGCGGTTTCTCTTGTAATGTTTTCCACAGACAGCAGGGGGCGTGCTTTCTTTTCCAATGTGTCCTGGATACTTTAGCTGCAGGCAGAGCACAGCAGAGCCCTCAGCCAGCCGAAAAACACATTAACCACCTTGTAGACACCTCAAAGCTACTTTAATCATCCTCTCTCCGCTCTCCCTTTATTAACTATCATACATTGTAAATGCGTGTTTCAATGCGGCCTGGGTCCTTTGTTCTGTCTGCTCTGAAAGTTGAACATCCCAGTTTCTTTGTGCAGGTTAAACCGTTACTCCCTGACACACTGGCAGACTCTCACAGATGTATATCCTGATACTTCTGTCACCAACAATTCTGAAACTTGAGTAAAGAAATATGACAAATATTCTGTCACAACAATCACACTCTTGATCCCGGGTTGACACGCAGTGACAACAGCTCAGCAGTCGCTTTTGGTTTGATTCTGCGCAACCGAACGCCGAAAATAACAAATAACAAATAATATCTTGAAGTGTAAACAAAAACCTTTCGGAGGCAAGGAAGTGTTTGTGTGCGTTAGTGGTGGCATTTCGCCTCGCTGTGCTCTGTTAACTTTTCAAAGAAAGAGGATTTGCTGTTGTAGAGTTTTCCAGTAAGCTTTGGTAATAAGTGTAAAGGAGCTTCTTTATGAGAGAATAAGCCCTAAAGTTGGCTGTCATTGCCCCCTGCCTTCTCACCCTTAACCAGACAATGGATTTGGGATTTGGGTTTTAAGGCACAGGATGACCCCTGACCCTTGGCCCTCAATGGGGTAAATACCATGTAATCAATGGTATTCCTCAAAGGCTGGAGAGTTGACTGAGCATTGTGTTCAGTGGAAGGGAGTCTTAACAGTGGGAATGATTTACTTTAAAGGAAATCTGCCAGGGAGGCAGAAAATATAAACATTTAATGTCTGTATTATATTACTGAGCTGCTTGTCTAATGCACACGGTCTGAGGTTGCTATGCTATTTCCGCATATCTCCACTAAGACCGCGTGTATGCTCATGTGATTTAACATGGTCTGCCTTCATACATCTGCCACTTATTCAGTCCAACCGAGGTGGGAGCCAGCCACGCTCTCACGCTGCCTAAGAAACAAAACCATGTGTCTAGGCAACCAGATAGGATCATGGTCCTTGTTGGGGTGAAGTGTTCAAGCTAATCCCTTCATTCACAAATAAGCGCAGCCTGTTTCTTTTCAAACTGCAAACAAAAGTGTTCCCACCCTGAGAATCTGGGAGTAAACCCACTGCAAATTGAACAAGAGATTGTATTCAGTGGTGACGGCAAATCTGTATAATTTCTTCTGTGTTAATCTTAACTTTAGTGTCCGGAGCCCACCAATTAAAGTGATTGATTTGTGAATAATTGTCTGAAATAAATAGACACAAAACATTTAATTTGAACTGCAATCATTTAATAGGTTTAATCTATAAAGTTTGTTTCAGTAAATTGTGATTGACAGCCAAGTCAAAGCTACACAAATATTGTGCTGCCCTCAAAGGGTAGAGGAATTTCACACTGATTTCACAATTTACAACATTACATCGTGGCTGAGCGTGTCTGCTAGCTGGAGGATGCTATGTGAGGACACTATAAACTCTGTCCTAAGGCTGCTGAGTGTATATACTGTGAGCTCACTGATATCATTCAGTCAAACATACACAGTCATACAGGCTACATTATGTGCAAGGCCTCCCATGACACGCTTCTGTATGTGTTCGTGCCGACAGCTCCCTGTAGTTGTGACTCCCGAGAAGCACATGCACAAAGGCTACAGTACCTTAAACAACCCCGGGCGCTCATCAGCAGCCTGCTAATCTACCCGAGTGAGGGACAACCGACTTAATAATTAATGCAACAAGAGATACGTTGCTTGTGTTTAACCACCACTCGATGGATCACTTCGTTGAGGTCACACATGGGTTCACTTGCCTCAATTCCTAGAATATATTCTCTGTCTACTGTATTTCTACCTGAAATGACAGGGCGACCTGGGGCTATTTGTATCATGACAGTGAGAGCAAATAAATACTGTGATCTCAATGGCCAACCAGAGCGCAGTTCAATTAAGTTTAGGGCTAAATTACAGCTGGGTATTAACAGGAGGCTGCAGTATGATGACGGACACATGATTAGGCGAGCTTAAAGGTCTGCATAATAAAGCCCGGGCTGTATCTGAATCAACTAACAGACGGTTTAATTAGAACTCAGACAGAAGGTAATATTATTCCCTTGATGAAGCAGGCTGTAAAGTGTGGAAACAGTGCAGCTGCTGTGAGTACACAAAGGCACCACTCTTATGGCCTTTGCCTTGAAGGCAAGGTGGCAAAATGGCCAGCCAGCATGGCTTGAAGTGCTTACAGTCACTTTCTGAGCCTGCTGTAGATAACATACAGTCTTGGGTTTTCCAAAATGTAGAGCTCGGTGCCCCACAGCCCTCGATTTGCTCTGATGAAACAAACCCCCTTGTTGTTAGAGCAATTCGGAGACAGATCCATTCTTTTATTTTGGGCACTGACAAGTAGGTCAGAGGAGACTGTGACAGTGCTGTGGTGAGGAGTAAACAGCAGCACATGATGTTGTTTTCCTCTCAGTCCTGGCATCCAACACCAGCAGCAATCCTCTTGCCCTCAGGAAGTCCTCAAATACCCCCTACCCCCTTCCCTTCCCACAGTCCGCCCTGCCCCCAAACCCCCCCCCCCTCTTTGATCTCCAGCAACCCACGGCCATTCACCTCTGACATATCAAAATAGCTTAAACAGACTTTCACTGTAGCCACCAGTGTTGCCAAATTCAGCCAATTTGGGGTAAGATCTCCCAAAGTAGTATTATGTGCCTTTTAGAGGAGGTGGGCCGCCGTGCTGCAGCTGCTGAGGTCTGACAAGTGTTAATCTGCTAAGAGGAAACTCATTTGGCTCACTGGTTATGCCACATGGCAAATTAAAATACAGGAAGCGGTAAAGATCCTGTGTTTTTAGGAGGAATGGAATCCAGGTTATATATATTAAATGTAAATGATAATGGATTGGAGCATATCCTTGGCACAGCTGATTACATTACCTGTAGCTACAATAGGAGTCTGTAAAAAGGGTCATGCGTCACAGCTGAGATCACAACAAAATGAGAGAGTAATGTCCTCCTGTACCCTGTTCTGGATACACTGCCAAGCTGAAACCGAGCTCTGGATGTTTACAAGTTGGGGAGATGTGGGTAGAAACTTCTGGGCACCGTTAACACCCCTCCATGTCCACATCCATTAAGTATTCATACTGTGTGTGCCACCTGGAGTTACAGTTACATGCCAATGCTCCGGAGAGGGTTATCACCTTTCTCTGACAGTAGCAGTAAAGGTGTGGGTTCAGACACTGCCAGGCATATGTATCGTCTGACAACAATACAGCTTTTTTTCACAGTTGGATACTTTCCAGTCAAACAAGTGCTGTTATGTATTTCTCGGGAAAATATTCAACAGTGCCTATTCACTACAAAGCATTCTCATTAAGGCTTTAGAGGTTTTCAATAATGATCTTATCTAAGGCAGGTACCAAGGCTTTAGAAATGACCGGGTGGAGGCTTCATATTGGACTGATTTTTATTATTGTTGAATTGAAAAACTGGGTCATGCTTATTTGTCTTCCGAAAAAAAGCGCTACACCTAACCATTCTTTTTTATTATGAATTTATCTGCCTCTTTTTTATTTTTGAATAATCTTGTCGTCAATAAAATCTTGGACAACAGAAAAAAAAATGTCAATCATAATTTCCCAGTGCCCGAGGGGATGTCTTCAAATAGCTTGTTTCTTCCAACCGACAGACGGAAAACTCAATAACATTTATGTTATTATCAAAGATGATTAAGAAAGCCAGTAAAGATGGAGATTACAGAGGCTGGTGGCCGTCAATATTTGTATTTTTTTCTTAAAAATGATCTAGAGCTACAAATAAAAATGTGTGGTTATTATATGCTTTATGCATCATCACTGATACACTGAAGTACATGGTTTTGTGTTAGCTTTTATGATTGTGTGTTTGTTTTACGTATCGCCTGGCTACAGCAGATAATAAAGTTGGGTATTAATGACTTATTAACCATCACTATGGTTGTTAAAATGTATAAATCCTTTATAAATACAATGTAATCATTATTAATTGGCATCCCAAGTCATAATTACACCAAAAACAATACTTAATGGCTGGTTAAAAAACGATAAAAGCCAATCTGTTTTATTGACTTCTAAGCTTTTATTAAATAGATTATCAACTTTCATTTTGGTTGATTGATTTATTGTCTAATCTCCTTGTTTCCCTTGACCTCTGCCTATAAAGCACTTAACTGCTTGTTACTAATATAACAAAGTCTTAATTCTTATGTGGGTTTTAAGAATTAAAAGAAGAAAACGTCTTCAGCTGCTCAGGCTGCTAGTTCAAACTCTAAACGAGCCCAGATTGGAGTCAATCCAAAAACACAACTTTTAAGATAAGAAACTACGATCATCCTGACGCCCACTCAACATGACAGACGTACGATACACAAGAAAAAAAGTCACAAGAGAAGGTTTCACAAACATTTTAGTTATCGGAGATGATTGAAACCAGAATTTGTTGATCTCATTGTGTGAGTTAGTGTGAGTGTAAGGTGAATAATTCCACAGGCAGGATGTGTAGATAGTGTGTCTGTGAAACTGTAACGCTGGCACTGTAAAGCTACCACTGTGGCAAAGTGGCAAGCAGTGGGTTTGGATGCCAAGAGATATTAGTGGGTGATATGTGAGAGGGCCTCCCACCGCCATGTTGATAAATTATGGAGCATCATGACAGGAACAGTTTAACCCAGAGCCAGCATGACAGACAAGTTTAGACCCATCACAAGTCCCACAGTCACGGCTTACTTGACAGTTCAATGCATGCTGTCCAGGGTAGACATAATATGTGTGTGTGTGTGTGTGTGTGTGTGTGTGTGTGTGTGTGTGTGTGTGTGTGTGTGTGTGTGTGTGTGTGTGTACGTACCTGTGTGTGTGTGTGTACGTACCTGTGTGTGTTTGCCTGTGGGCTTCCAGAGCATCCTCTGAGGAGAACGTGGCTCCACACTGATCACACACCAGCGCCTCTGCCGGAGCTGTAGATAAAATGAAATGTAAAATAAGGTACATCAGACAATTAACATTTACATGTGTCTTTTTAATTGTAGAGTAAGTCAGTTAATGTGGCATTTAAAGAGAACTGTAGAAAAAGCAAGAAGATGGGAACAAAGGCGCCTAATTTCAAAAGTCACCAAAGAGCCTCGGTTGTCACACACTTGTGCTTTTCAGGTGTTAACACAAGGAAGCGAATGCGCAGGGGACAAAGGAGCAGAGGAACGCGCCATAAAAACACAAGTCAGGACAAATAAAAGCACCAGACAGGGTGCAATGGCCCTTCTTTCTTGACAGAAAAGAGCCGAGCTGAAGAGTTTTATTTACCGTGCCCTGTTATCAGTCTCTGAACAGTGAGCAGACTGTCTGCCTATGAGGCCACAGAAGGACTGGGTGTTCTGTGTACAGCAGACGCTACCGCCTGCGGCAAATCACTCTATCAAAAAGTAATAATAAATACACTTCAGAGTCAACACCCCAAATCCCATCGCATGCACTGTAACTACAGTTCCCAGTTCACCTTTGGAATGCCCTTGTCTATTCAGATGAAGACATGAGAGAGACAAGTTTGCATACTGCTCGCAGAAATATTCGATCCTTGTTCTGCACTCACCTCACACCTGCATAGACGGACACATAGGACAGACATATGCGCACACACAAATACACACGCACACACATGCACATGCACACACAGCTGTTGGGATGTGGGTTGGCTCTCGCAGAGATGTAAATCGGTTGCAGATCCATACAGGCCCAGGGCTCATTCACTGATCTATTTTCTGCTCAGCTGGCTTTAAATGAAGTTAAAATGACTCATTAAAACACCCACAAGCTTTGGGAACTCTGAACGCTCGAGCCTAAATGTGGTCCTCTTTCAACTCTAAGATGCCTCTATACACAAACACTGTGCCACTGTTCCTTAGCGCTGCACACAAATAACAAAAGAAGCCCCAATCTGTTCATTTCTAAAAACAACAATTTTTGAAAACAAACTGTTTGGGAATGGTACGTTTTGTTACACAAGACAACAAAATAAAACTTGGAGGAGAGTAGTTTTGTATTAGGAGTAACAGTGCAACAGTGTTGTAGACCCTGATGTTGTGTGACGCTGTCCAGTGTGGTGTGTTGTGTTGTGTGAGATTGTGTGATAAGGGAAGAAGAGAACATAGTGCATTGTCTTGTGCAGTCAAAGGCACGGAGTGTGCTCTCATCCATAAACCATCAAACTGTCTCCAGACGCGGCTGCAATCGTCCTCCATCAAAACACTTTGTCTGGCATACCAAAATAAGAGCCAGCATCGAGCTGAATACCAAATCAGCCCATTAGAGCAGTGGAGCACTCGCTCCTTAGCAACCAGCGGGATCTAAGGCTGCTATACCGAAATACACGGTGACAAAGAAATGAGATCCACATCTCTTTTTTTTTGGAAGCATTATGGGTTGACACATTGGGATGGGGAGTTTATGCAAAAATTCAAATTAGGTTAAAGGTGCTGCTGTTGATGTCACTGCGAATTGAAAATCAAAGCTTGTTGTCGAAGGTCTGCGAGTAATGCAAGACAGAATGTGTGTTTAGGCGCATGCGGAGGGTATAAAGGGACGACTCAGGTGAAGTTTAAAGAAACAGATTCTCTCTCGTCTGTCAGCAGTATGTCAGTCCCAAACAATTCTCAGAGAGAGCAGGCGGGGAGGACAGGGACCTCGCCTTGTCTATACACATAATCCATCTGAGGTTTCTGTTTCTGTTTCATTTTTAGTGCC
>NW_011364145.1:7640-54950 GCF_000735185.1 Notothenia coriiceps | reverse complement strand
TGCTCCTCTTCCTCTATTTTGGATAAAGTAGCTGGGAGAGCAGTCAGGTCTGATTAAGTCTGCATTTGGGTACAGTGTGTTCCTGGACACACATCTGCGAGCGAGCCATCACACACGCTTCGGAACACTGGCAGAACACCCAGGCCTGCCGGCAGCTGATGATGTCATCACTCAGAAGGGGCAGAGCTGGCGAGCCGCCAGAGTCTCCAAAAAAACACAGAAACGATTCAAACGGAGAGAGAGACAGACTAGAGAGCGACGGAGAGAGAGGTACAGAGACCTGAGCATGGAAAAGAAAGCATGATCCAAGTATTCGGAGCAGCACTAACTGGTAGGAGGAGGGGTGGGTGAGGGGGAGAGGGGGGTGTAGTATGAACAGGTGCATTTGAAAGGCCGCACTATCAAGAGGCTTCATAAGCACTGAATACTCTGAGATGAGAGTGTGAGAGTTACTAAGTACCTGTGTGAGACAGCATGTGCATCCTTAGCCGCATGCTGTCCTGGAAGTGTTTGCCACAGTATTCACAGCCGTGGCCTTTCTCCTCGTTATGCAGCCTCCTGTGCGAAGACAAACACAAAATGTGAGTGTTAACAGAGATGACAACAAAGCAGGAACGCACTTGGGATAATAAAAGTCTCGGTTCTGCGCAAGGTCCCCCAAACCCAGAAGCACCATTGTCCTCGTAACAAGAGGAGCATGTTTTAATTCCGGCAAGAATCCCTGGCTGAATGCAACATCATTAGTGTAAGAGGCCCTTGGAGTTGTGAATCACAACGCATGAATGCTAAAAGAACACAGACAATAGGATATCAGGCTAATTTCAGAGTGCAGACATACGCGTGCCTCCACCCGCCAGCACAGCAAGACACGGGGCACGCACACACACTCACACACTAAGAACATGCACGTCGACTCATGCCCCGGCTTAACATGCGCACACACACACACACACACACACACACACTCTTCTCCTGTAACTGCAATGAAATGGAGAAAAGACGATGATTCGCTGAAGCTCCGCCGGCAGCAAAACCTATCATATCATATCACACACATCCAAGCATGCAAGGCATCTGCACTGTTATCCTTAGATCACCCCGCCAACAGCCTACAAAGAGTCCACCATTAAACACACTCTGTGGTCAGAATCAATTATTCCTGAGATGTTACTTAGCACGCATGAAATGAACAATAACATATATTGGAGGAATATTTGTTTTGCGACATGCTAAGTAACAAGCTTTTGGATTTTTTCTGTAAGTTTAAAGATGATCATTTACTTGCGCATTCATGTGAGACCTTTAATTTTGATATCCAAATGGCACTGCAGTTTGAGTTATCGGCCTAAAATCCAACACAAAATCATGAAAAAAATGAATGCTATTTTCTTTTTAAATCCTATAATTATAAACTCACAATAATTAATGAATTTAGTTAATTTTATTCATAATTCTGCAAAAATAAAATGTTTGTTCAAATATGCAAAAAAACAATATCTAATTAGGTTTATTGGCAGAGTTTTAAGTAGCCTTCAAAATGACCAGAAATAGTGTAGTTTTGAATCTGTCATGAATGCATCACAAGTTTTTTCTGCATATTTCAAAATGTGGACTGCAAATATTTTTTGCTCCTTTATTCTCCCTTTATTTTCCGAAACCTGTTTGATTTCTGAAGTTTTTCACACTCGATCTGTGCCAGGGGAAACTTCTTCAACATCTAGAAAATGTCAATCTGCAGAGCAGGTGTATGCTCAGTGACCTGGTTACAGACCTACAGAAACTTCATTACATCCTTAAGCAACGCCGCCAATGCAACTCCTTCAACCTGCGGACATCCGCCTGTCTCCATGAGTAAGCCGCGCGCATCACTAGATATCCCACAGGATGCTCTGTTTCACCCAGCGCTTTCAACACAACTCTGGAGCGGCACGAGGCACAAATGTCAGCCCCAGGCGCGGACAGGAAAACGCTGTGATCCTAATCATGAGTTAACGGCATATTAGGACTATTGGCTCACAGATTGTCCTGTTTCTAATAATTAGTGATGAGTCAAACACTGCCGAGCACGCGCAATTATTATCATCCGCAATCAAGATAATGAGAGTTGTCATTGAGCTAGTGACTTTTTGTGTACAATGACACAATCTAGGCTGACAGGCTGGCAAATAAAGGAGGGTAGAAGAAAAAACTACAGAGCAGGTCGTGAGGCAGAAGTTATCCATCATCCAGCTGAAGCGTCCAGCCCTGTCCCTGCTGAGCGGCTCCTCTCTACTGATGCAAAGGCATGCATATCAAATAGCCTGCGAGACAGCCTGTTGTGTGAGACACGCTTCTGCACAAATAATCAAATAGAATTTAGAAAATTGGGCTTTGTAAATAACAGCGTTATGCGACACCAAGGCCTCTTTATACCTCAAATCCCTCACAAAGACCCGATTCAAAACTTCCCGAGACATCACTGTTAAGACATGAGTGCAGGTGTCCCTGAGAATAAATTAACATATTTGCTGTTGCTCCTTCCAGCTTCTAACTCTCACAGTATTTTAACTTGATGTGTCCAGAGTCTTTTCCTCACAGCACTACTTTGCTTCACATAAATCATTCCGCACAAGCACACATAACCCTGCTAATCCCTCACATCTTTTGTTAGACGCAACATACGGCATTTTTTAAATAAGCATAATGAAAAATGTCACTGAGATTAAAACAATTCAATCTTTCTTTTTGATTCAACACATTACAGACGATTTACAAATTGTCTTTTTGTTTGATTTTACATTACTTCCGATATTAAAATATATTGTAATTCTGCAGTAAAGTGTAAAAAGGGTGTTGTTACCTGTGCTGCTCCATGGCCTGTCTGCTGTGCAGCTGAAGCCCACACTCTCCACAGCACTGCTGGCCCTGAGCCGGGGCCTCGTGCCTCATCCCTGCTGCGAACTGGCCCAGCCTGCTGAGGAGCTCCCGGTGCAGCAGGCCCTGATGCAGCAGGCCGCTGTAGGCCCTGGGGTCCAGCGGCACGCCCAGGGAGGGGGCCACTGGCAGCATCCCCTCCCCTGTGTGGTTGGAGGGCATGGAGTAAATCGAGGCCAGATGTTTCTCAGAGATCCCGGGGAAACAGTCGAGAGTGTTTCCCATCACTTGGCCTCCTTCTTCGGGGCTTGTGTGCAGCTCTCGGGCGCTGGTGATCACGCTGCCTCGCAGGGGCGTCCCCGGACCCTCGTCTCTGGGCTGGTCTGACAGGCAGCTTCCCTCCCCGGCGCTGGATGAGCCATTAGGTTCATCTACCTGCATATTCTCTGATTTTATGATTCTGCCAGGATCCAGGGACGAGGCTTCTCCGCGGCGCTCGGGCTGCTGGGAACTCTCCATGTTGTCCTCCGTGTCCATCTTGGGGCTCAGATCATGAGCAGCCTCGTTCTCTGAGTTCCCCTCCGCCATGTGGTACAGCGCCAGGTGGTGCAGGGCGGTGGGACTGAGGCGGTTAGGCCCGTCCTGTATGGAATGCTTCTTGGACATCAACATGTGCCTCCAGTGCCGGGCTCGGCCGTGGTCACTGGCGTCCCCGGAGCTTTGAGTCTTCACCGCCACCTCCTCCGTCTCCTCCGCCTGGATTGTCTCCAGCACTTTCAGGCACTGCTCCTCCAGGTACTCTATCTCCAGGATCTCAGCGGCGTACAGCAGGTCGTCCAGGTCCTCGGCCGTGGCCTGGAGCGAGGCGGTGTAGGCGTACTCCAGGATCTGCTGGAAGGTCTTGGGGGACAGGAAGTCCAGGGCGTAGCGTAAGCTGCTGCGGTGGAACAAGATCTCGAACATTTTGCTGGTGCAGGCCAGGACCGTGCGGTGCGCAGGGAACTCCTGGCCGTCCACCGTGATGATGACATCACACAGGGTGCCGGACAGACGCAACTGATTGGCCCGCTGCAGAAGCGTGCTGGGGTGAGTCGGATTGTGGAGCTGGAGCACACCCATGTTTGTCAGACCCGTATCCACTCGGACCTTTGCCGAGCCCACGCATGAGGTGTTGCTGTCCTGCCTGCTTCACTTGCCTTCAGCTGGTTGTAGGTCTGTGGTTAGGGTGGAGGGGGAGGGGAGACGATCATTAGTGCCTGTCTCAATTACAATGTGATGCAAAAACCTTGTTAATTACATTCCAGTGTACACTTTCATCCCTGATCAACCAATAGAAATACTTGACTATATATATATAATTGTACAAATACAATTATATATATATTCTGTAAAATTCAAACCCCACCTTTAGGGTTCTTAATCCATGCACCCTACATGATTATTTATTTTAATTAAGAACCAGATGCAGACAACAGGTCGATAGGCACAAAGCAACAGTTTCCATTGCAGGTGATTAGTCTGAGGTCTCGTAGAGCGGTAACGTCGCTGTAATAACGTCTGCATACTGAGAGGTGACGGTCCAATTTATCAAGCAGCTCACACACACACTCACACATCTGTGCCCTCAACAGGTAGGCCCGCTATTAACAAACGCCTTGCAGGGCTGATTAGTTCATTTAGGCTGCGCACGTTCCTGATTAGACGTGTGCGAGACAATTAAGCCGCTCTGTTAAAAAAAAAATCCTTAAATAAGTTATAAAACTATTAAATGGAGCAAACCGTGGAAATAATGCGGAATCCTGCGACAGGCACTTGTATTTTGACCACATTTAAATCCCTAAATGACATTGTGAGTAAACATTGGACTGTGTATGATGATGTTTGTCGGACCTCTCAGCAGCACCTCGAGCGATGCTGACAGGCTGCATCCTCAACTAACCGCAACATCGGAGCGCATCAGGTGCACACGCACAAATCCACATTTATTATACAAACACATTGCGACAAATTAACCCTGTCCAAGCGCGTATTTACTGACTGCACGGTGTTTGAGGGAGCGCGAGCTGGGCGAACATTTAAACACACCAATTTATCCCAAAAACTGTCCAATTTGTATATGTCCGCGCGATACAGACTGAGCTGAATCAAGTTTGTAAAATCCTAAATCAGGCTGCAGCCAAACTTAAGGTAGATTTACACACGTGTGTTGTTAAACGATATAATTTCACACGCTATAAAACGGACATTAATTCAAATATTAATTGTTGGAATTAGTCTGAGACTGGAAAGTAGTTGATAGTAGAAGAATGAGCTGAAATGAGCAGCAGAAATGTTAAAAGTGTCGGCTGTCACAGTTGTTCTTACCTCTGTCTCCTAACGTCCTCCGCTGATTACCCAGGCAGCATCATGGTTACACATTTCACAGTACCCGCTCCAAACTCAGTCTGCTCCAAGTAAGCAAATCATCACCCAGCCACCACAGTCAAACCCACGGGGGGACAACCACACTTCCGGTACGAACTTTCAAAGTAAAACCCTGTCTTTAGAACCACGTGTTGAAATATGTGATAGTGTTATTTGTAAGAAAAGCATATCAAGTCACTGATTGATAACCGATTTTTCTATGGTTTGACTTTTGGTGTTGTATGTAATGCACTTTAGATTGGCTTGTTGCTTCAATGTGCCCATTTAATAAATATTCATGTTTCAACCAGTTTTTCATCTGTGAGAACTTTTACAGAGAGACTCCAATTAAAAAAATTAGATATAGCCTACTTTGAAATCTAAATGTTGGTAATGGATAATATTATGTGTCAATATGATGTGGCTCTTATTGCTTCTGGTGTTGGAACAAAATAAGACAATAAGCTAAGGATTTGGCGTCTAATTTGGTAGTGATGTCCTTTTTTTGGTATAAAATCACTGAAGGTATCAGAAAATAGCGACACTCATAAATTGTACCATTATTTACCATTTCCAAAAAAAGAATCAGGTATTTATGTATAAATGTATGCATTTATGCAATTTCCCCTCCTTTTATGAAGCAATCGCAGCAACCTTCTGCAATTACTGATTTTAAAAGTTGCATTATTTCATCGTGAAGAAAATAAGGAGCTTTTTAGCGGAAGATATCTGTCTCAGCATAAATGTTTCCTAACATGTAATTAACTCATACCTTATCCAAAATGTGGGAATATTTGTTGCATATATTCTTTTTGATGTAAACGTATACTTAGTGTAAGAAAGAAAATCCAGTTTGACTAATGTGCATGTCTCATATTAGTACTGCCTTAAAACCTATATAGAAAATACAGAGAATGCAAAATGTTTTGACACAACTGAGGAACACACTTTTTGGCTCTAAAGTCCAGCAAAAATGTGGGAGTGCTTTTTTGGTGTCCAAGAAATGTTGTGCCAGTTGGGGGAAGGGTGCAAGAGTGACATAAATACAACTTCATTCTGACAGAAGGACAGTGAGATATTTCAAGATAACCTGAATACTGCTATTGCCATCATTTTCATTTTAGACTTTTAAACAGATGGTTGCTAGATTGAAAAAGGCTATAGAGAAAATGGTAGAAATACAAAGGCATCCTGGTGACCCTGTGCTTTAAGGAAGTTGACCCATGAGGTCAACTGAGGTCAAGAATGTCAGTCCACTATAATACCCCCATCCCCCTTCAGTCTCCCACGTCTTTCAAATATTTGTTAACCCTTGAATACATTTTCTTGTGACACAATCGTCTAAATGTTATTTGAGGAACGAAATCATAGTGTTTAAATGTAAAAAATCTTTAATGAGACTTCCAATTATATAAAAACACAACATGAGTCCATTCCTTCTGCATAAATGATTACTTACACATAGCTGCAAATACTTATGTAGTTTTCCTTGAGTAACATTTTGAATAAATGCAATGTTGTATTTTTGAATCAGGGTGCTTTTGTTCTTTTGATTTACCTAATACATGATAAATACAGGAATATCTGCCGATAGTAGCTGCAGCTAGGGTGACCAGGTGTCCCACTTTGTGTGGGACTGCACAGCATTTTTATAATTTGTCTCACACATTGAGACAATGTCCTCCATCACTGTGTCACATGTTAATCAATCAACAAAGTCTAAAAATGTATTTGTGTAGCCGGTAGAGGGCGATTGTCAAAGAGTTTTTTGTGACATTTGCAAGTTTTTTTCTCCAGCTCCAGACTCAGATGCAAATAAATAATGTGGACATGTTTTGTTGGAGAGAAAAACCCATTTCAAACCAAATAGGCTATATAAGAAAGTCCTATAAAATCCTAGTAATTATTATTTATAAGCTAGTTTCAATAGAAATGTTTATTTGTAAGGGCTAAATGGCCTTTTTTGAAATCTAAACCACCTATTATCATTGCAGTAGCAGGTCCTGCATTGTCCCACACAAACATTCTCTTTGTTCCACAGTGGCTTGTGGCACCTGGTCCCCCCTAGCTTCAGCTCTGAAGGTAAACAAAAATGGAGGCTTTTGAAAAAAATGCCACAATTTAACAAAAGCTCCTGTTGCACCAAAAAGTCTATCATGTCTCCTTCTATTATGATTTATTTTGTATTTCTATCGTTTCACTTTGAAGGCTACATCACCTAGCTTCCTGTATCATCCTGGCTTTCTGTTGCTGGCTTAACCGGCAGCAGCAAATCATCACCGGGAGACGTCACTACTCTGACTGCTCGCCCTCTGCTGCTCGTCTCTCCATCAAGGCGGCTATCAGACATCTACCGGGCACCTAACTACCGACAGGCTACCAGCTCAGGGCCAGCGTGCTGTCCTGCAATAACAAGCAGAAACCGGTTAATGCAGGCTGGGGATAAACATCAAACCAGTTAACAGAATAGTGGAGGGGAATTGAAGTTGGGTAAGGGGGCAGCCTGACCGGTGAAAGATGTGGAGAGTGAAACCGGATGCCCCGCCGGGTCAGTGCTGGCCGCCGCGGTTGTTGACACCGTTGTTGACACAGCACCGGTACATTAGAGGTGGAAGGCCAAAATTAAACATCTTAAAATATCAAGCCCCCACTGGTTCATAGTATTTTGACATCCTAGCCTGGAAGTATCAACTTTACTCCCGCACAACACGCATTATGTAACATGTTTATTTATTCTTCCATTTATCAGAAGCAGGCCGGGGAGTTTTCCAGGCCCAACCTAACCTGTTTGCTCTGTAACCTTTCTTTAAATAGTCCGGTGTGTCCATGACATGGCGAAAACAAAAGAGCAGCTACAAATAGGTAGGCTACTTACTGCCATCTAGTGTTTAAAATGTACAGCTACATGGGCTCAATCTCAGGAGAAAAGTAATTGAAATTTATGACAAAAGGCGCTAAGACAAAATTGGATTCGGAAACCATTTTTTATTTTGTAAATGGGTTGGCGCTCAGACTGTACACAACAGATATTTTCTGAGTTGGACCCAATAAAACCAAAAGGAGCATCCAGTGACAAGGAAGCAAAGGTAGTCAGGAAACAGCAGAGAAGTAAAAGGTGTTGAGTAAAGCTGTCTTTCTGTTCTTACATACTTTAGATCTCTTATCATCTTAAGATTTAAAAAAAGGTTTGATCTCCCGCTTCATGGGGACCACTCTGCTTCCTGCCAATGTGTATCCTGAACATGTCAAGCAGTTGCCCCTGGTGAGTGACTTTTGTACAAAAAGACAAAAACGAATTAAAATAAAATTCAAAGACCACATTACAGAACACTTGAATAACAACAGGGGGAGAGAAATAAAAACAATGTGTAGTTATGGCAGAACAAGCCTGAACGGTAACACTCATTAAATCAATATGAAAACTATTTACCCCAACAAACATGGGCATGTTTATCTGCCTTGTAGATATACGTTATAAAGTACTGACTGAATTCATGCCAAGGCTCAAAACACCTCCCTTCACTATAGCTGGCAATATATAGTGCTGTGACCAGAGACGGACAATTTCATACACTACACGTGTTATAATGACCACATTAGTCCATTTATCATACTTTTCTAATACAACATATTAAATAAAAGAATAGGCTAAATCTCTCACGACAAAGCTATGCAGATTATCATAGAAACTGATGACAAGACAATCTATCGACACACAGGCACAGTGCACAAGCTTGCAGGCAGGAAATGGAAAATAAATCTTTGTAGTTTTTAAATAGTACAAAAACGCTTTTTTATTTTTCACTTTTTTTCTTCAAAATCACAACTCAAAGTACGAAGCCAGACCTTTGATCTGCTTTAATGTGAGGAAGAAACAGTAGCTCTGTAGTCGTTGCCCTCTGAAGAAATACGTGGCGTAAATTTAGCTCATAAGATTATCGGTTCTTCAACCTTTGGCTGAGAATCGTGTTCTGCTGGCAGTTTGTCTTCTGTGGACGTTAGCGTTCAAGGAGTTGCCTCTTTTAATCAAATCCATTTGATTTACAAATATTTTAATCAGCACTGTGGTAAGGCAGTGACAGACTAAATATTCGATATGGGCCAAATCAGATGTGATAATGCACATTGTTGATGTGTTGTGGGATTCCCTCTCCGTCTCTTTCCCCCTGCAGCTGGCTGTGGGTTAATCCTGCATTTATATAACCATAACAAATATGGTTAGAATCCAAATACTGTGTTGAATCAATGCCAGCGAATCTGTGAGAGATGAAACGCCGCTGTAACAGACGTAGTGAAACAATAAAGCTTGTACACACAACTTTACAGCCTCTTGCAGCTCAGACATGCAGAACAAGCTATTTACTGAGACAAGCCCAGAAATTAAATGAAAAAAAAAAATGAAAATAGTTTTTCATTTGAACTGTAAAACATGAAAATAAGAAAAACATTTCTATATAGTCAGGTTTTTCTCTCCTTTTTTAATTTTTAATAATAATCCAATATTTTTGTGCAGTTCAAACTAAAAGCAGAGAGTAGAGTCTAATTCCATATATTTATCAAGCGATCATGTAATAAGAGATTGTCCTCAACCTTCCTGACGGGTTAAATAAAATAAGAATAAAAAAATAAAATAAATCTCTTATGATCTGAAGATAAACTCCTTGGTGTATAGTAAACATCTCATTGATGAAACCCGGAATGAAAGCACAGTCGAAGTGTGCTCTAACCAATCGACAGGTGTGCGTGTGGTTTTTAATATGTAGTTAAGGGCACTGGAAAAGAAAATTCCTGCAGTGTTTCTCGCTCGGTGCTGCCGCAAAAATGTTTTGGATTGGACAGGGGGTTTCCTCGACCCATCATGCTTTGCTCTCGGTGGAATTTGTGTGTATGACACTGTTGTGTTCTGCAGTAATCTCCGTCAGGGCGTTTGTCATTTCTGCCTCCTCCACTTTGTCTTTCTGATCAGAGAACATCTTCCTGCAATGGAAAAAGGGAGAAAGTGCACAATTTGAAATCTGGTCATCCCTGTGTAGAGCAAACAAAACTTTAGTTTCACAAAAAGGTTACACAATTTTAACCATTTACTCTGAATGACACCTTTACTCAAATATGTAAGAAGACAGTGTTTGTGTTTAGAGGTCTTCTTACATATTTCTTCACCACCTTGACAACAGTAGGATAAAGTTAAACAAACAGATAAGGACACTCTCATATGAATCATTTGGTGTGGACTAACCTTCCTGATTTAAAACGGTATTTATCAGCTCTGCCCTTAAGACATTGTTCAGCCTTGTGGTGTGTGTGTATATCCTGAGGCAGTGAGGAAGAGTATCTACATCCTGCCTGCAGCTCTTGTCCTCTCCTGGGGAGGATTTAGCACTCAGAGGCAATACAGTAACTGCCTGAGACAAAACACTTCCTAATGAAACCCCCTTTCAGACATGCAACGTGTAACACTGCTGGCTCATGTATGTGAATTTGTGATATGGTTTTATCAATCAGACTTACAAAGGGGATGTTAGGACTTAAATCAGCCACAATTATTGTGCAACATCACCATCTAGTGCATGAGAAGCAGAGGTCGCACTGTGGGTTGGAAAGCAATGATATCACTATATCTGTTCTCTAAACAGCCTGCCTTCATGTTAATGTTAAATCTCATTCTTCTGTTGAAGCCTTAACTAATTAGTATTTTAAGTGTCAGGATTTCCTCATCCCCCATCACATGTGCTTATATCATGTATCTCTTCTGTATATTTTCCAGCGGCCACCAATGTTGTCACAATACACATTTCCTAAACGTATCTCCACTTTATAGACTGCGACCAAAAGTCTTTAAAAGGTTCAGTGATCCCTGGTTTATTAAACTGAGATATATATATATATATTTTTGAACATAAGAGATGATAAAGATAAAGATATACATCTGTGACAGCGTTAAAACACGACATGTATTTAGGTGTGCTGTTACTAAAACCAGAAATGGAGAAAAGAAACAGCTGTCATTGAGGGGGGGGGGTGGCGAGACAACATAATTGCATAAATATGTGGAAACGGTTTTTGTGTGTAAGGTATTTAAAGTGTTTGTGAAGATAAAAAAGGACAAAAATAGTTGGCTAGGCAATGAAAGAGAGCTTGAGAGGAAAATATCCAGCCCTGCTTACTTTGTCCTTTCTCCCCTCTGCATGTTGGATTGCCACTTTCAATTAGCTCCTCGTAAAGATGTGTGTGTGTGTGTGTGTGTGTGTGTGTGTGTGTGTGTGTGTGTGTGTGTGTGTGTGTGTGTGTGTGTGTGTGTGTGTGTGTGTGTGTGTATACATACGGGCAGGTGTAATCCGACAGCATGTAACTCAGACTTGTGCTCTGTTGGGCGTTTTGCAGAATAGTTTTGAACTCAGACATGTCAAGTAACAAGCTCCATGTCTGAAAGGGGCTTAAATAATTCTTGTGGTGAATGTTGCAAAAGTGGAGGCCCCACTATGAAGAATAGTTACAAACACAAGCATAAAACCATTACCGTCATATCACTCGTGTGTCACAATCCACAACCTCTTACTGATAAATAACCCAAATGTCATTACCACGGTTTACCATTACAATATTTAATTTTGTGTGGTCAATGGCAAGATGCAGTGGTGAATGAATGGGCATACAAGTTACACACACACACACACACACTCACACAAACACACAGATAAACCTCTAGAGGGAGCCGTACTCATCGTTGACAGGAGGAGCAGTCTTGGCCAGAGTCTCTGATGCCTCCAGAGCTGGGCCTGAGGGGGGGAGGTCTGCTGCATCTCCATTGGCCAGAAGGGGGGCAAAAGGGGGGCTTTTTAAGCTAATAAGGTATTTGCCAGTTTCCATCCCGTTTGCAATCTCAAAATCTGTATCTGCATTTTTAGGCCCTTCAACAGAGGAAAGTAAGGCGTATCTGTCTGACCACGATGCAAAGGGATCCTTAGAAACCGGCTCCTCAACGGGGGGGGCGTGAGGGGAGGAAATAGTAGTGACAGGTAAAGGAGAAAGAGCAGATTTTTCAGCATCCAGGACTTTAAGAGCACCGTGGATCCCTGAAAGAGAGCTAGTTTCAGCATCTTTGGCAGTGTTAGTATGGCCAGGTTGGTCAATAGGGTTTTTAAGGCTTTCAGGATCTGGTTTTGGAGGGGCAGTGGTTGCTAGAGGTGCGTCAGTGTGTACCGGGGTCTCTGTCTCTGAGGCTACAGTGTGTGGTTGTATGGGCAGCTGCTTGACCGGTGGCTTTGGAGCAGTTTTCCTGATGTTGACAGAGGGAGAGGGCACTGGGGAAGACGCAGCCAGGGGCGATACAGGCGGGCTAGCTTTAGCATTCATAGCGGCGAGTTTAGGAGAGTTTCTACGCTTCGGGGGAATCGGCGTCCCGGATTTTGCCGCCTTTGCCCAATCGGGGCTAGAAGGAGGAGTGGTTATTTTCTCCAGTTCTTCGAGGGCGTTACTTCCTCTTTGTTCTACTAACGGGGCCATTTTAGCTTCGATGGCCGAGGTGAAGATGAGGGGAAGCGGCGGGGCCGTGTTGGACTCTGGAGTTGGGGCCGGGGCCAGGATGGGGGTGGGTGAGGGGTCATTGGGCAGGGTAGACAGGCTACAAGTGAGGGTAGTGGTCTCGCTAGAGGGGCTGTCCTGAGAGGGGTCAATTGTCGCGGTGGCTGTGTCAGAGTTGGTGGCTACGGAGGAGAGCGTGTCCAGTGCCAGAGCAGCAGTGAAAGCCGCCAGCCTGAGAGAGCAGGGAGAGAACAGAGACACACAGACTAGACACCAGGGTGACTGTGACAGAGGAAGGGTGGCTCGCACGAGAGCATGCAGAGGGGTTAGTTAACTTAAGAAAAATCACACAAACATAGAGAAAGCAACTTAAAAACAGCAACAATTAAGCCTAGTGAGAAAAAGAAACAAAAGAAGGCATCATGCTGTGAGTGGACATTGGAGGATACATCCCATACACACACCAACATGAAGTACGCTCACTAAGACAACTAACGTCCGGAAAAAAAGCACCAGGCTTCCTGTAGGTAACTACAGCACCACCCGTAAGGGTTCAACAGTACCAGTGACAGTCTCACACTGTATCGTCTGATTTCTCTGATTCTCCTGCTGATAATGAGAGATGGCTTCATGTGAGTTGACCACACTCAAGAGGACTACAAGCTTTAGTGTCTTTAACTGGTATTGCTAACCTTGATACAATGAGACACGTCTCTAAAGACTGGAGAAGAAACACAAAGAGTAGTAATCCCTCTGAAAGGGAATAAAAACAGAAAAGCAACACAGTTCAGTGGACTCCACCCAAGAATGACATGATGTTTTCTTTTTTTTCTTTTTTTTTTTAAACGGGTCAAATTGTTTGCTGTCAAATTTGATAATTATTCTTAGAAGTGGAGTGCAATGCACAACAGCTAAATAAAAAGGACTTGAGCAGTTGAAGGCTGTGTGCTTGGGGGCTGTCTCTACTCACTCTGGCTCTGTGAGAGGTGTGGTTTCATTGGGTTCTGTCGGTCCTGCTGCGTTGTGATTGGCTGTGCACTCGTCCTCTGTTCTGACCTCCACTATTGGCTCTTTGGACTCATCTTTCCTGCAGGACATAGAGACAAAAAATGGCAACAGATATCTCATCAAACAGTTATTGGTCCCACAGTGGCTGTATGTAGCACGAATCAATACACAAGGCAACTTCCCTCTTAGTGATTCAAAACGGCCTTATTTTGCATATGAGAGTATTTGTTCGACGCCTCACTTAAAGCCGGCATCTTATATATTTTGACTGAAGGAGAAATCTACTCTAAAAACTAAGTCTCATCCATATGATGGGCCTGTTTGATTGATTTGTTTATTTCCCTGTCTTGCAGATAATTACAAAGCGAACTCTAATCCAAAGCAGTCACAACAACGACGTGTTGGTTTTGCAAAGAGGCACAACCGTTTTTCTTTAATGGCAAACCCCCCCCCCCCCCGATTATATCTTGCTTCACTAGCCTCAACGTCAAACCTTAAGCTAAGATTCTTCATCATCATCACTGTCAGTCCTTGAAGGCCTTCTGGGGAATGTAGGAAGTGACCTTTTAAAGTAGCAGTCGGCAAATGCAAGTAACATAAAATAAAGAACTATGTGATCAGAATAGTTTCTGTTTATTCTACATCTAACTTTACTCTTTTTCAGAACTGGACATACTTTTAACATACTTTTCTTTTTGGCAATGTTAGCCATTTATACATCCAGCAGAAGCTTAATATTGATTTAAGGCATATGACTTCTGTATCTGGATATATTCTCTGGATAACATTATCTGATATATCCGGTCATTACTTTTTTTCTTAAATTTGAATCTATGCAAGGGTAACTGCTTATAAAATGTGTCTGCGTGAATTTGATGACGCTGGTACTCACATGAAGGCCGCCTTGCCCTCCTCAGGGTTGTGCCCTTTGGTGCCGGTGCTTGATTTACCGCAGAGGCACATGATGAGGCCACATTTGTTGACAAAGTAACAGGTGACGTCCACAGCTAGCAGCAGGAGTACAAATGCTATAACAAGAATCCCTGCCCAGAGCATGATGCCCATGGAGAGCGCCGCCTCATCGCCCAAATCTGCTGGAGAAGAGACAAGAGAGGCAGAGTGCTGAACAACTGCAGCGTGACACTTTCAAACAAACACCCAGGAACAACTGAATAAAAGTGCAGTTACGCTACAGTGACCACAAGAAGTTCCATAAAACAAAAACAACTCACCTGCTATGAGACACAGTTTGTTGTCTTGGCATGAATTTGGATGTATTGTGAAGTTTGTGTAGAATGTATAACAGCTATCGTTAAAAAACACATGTAAAAATAACATATCCAACCCATTTATTTGGTATTAGAAAGAAGAGCAAACCAAAGAGTACACTGTATTGCTATTACCCTGAAATGCAGGATAATTATGGACGAAAATGAATTTGAGGCTTTTCCAAAAATCACGAAAGGCTATGACGCATGTTTTCTGTAAAATCCACACGAAAATATCCTCTCTGTTTCTAGACAATTATAAACCTTTAGATACCAATATTAAAGGAAGATCTGCTCGAGAATAAAATGCATCTGAGTGAAGCACCCTCCATAGTCCATTGTATAAAAACATCTATTATTGAATGATATGTGATAAACATTACATGCATGATAGATTTTAGACATTTGTAAACAGCACAGTTTTTTTGTGATCATTACAGCTTTTCAAACCAATCCAATATTATTATTATTATAACATTTTTCAGTTAGGTGTTGTATGTAAACGTTAATATTACAAATCTTGACATTACATATAATCATTTTGTGAGCAATTAAATTATATAATACAGGGTTTGTGTAAACAGACAGGACACTCAAGCTATTTATCTATTGTTGTTTTTGTTTTTTTTAAATATAACCTTATTCCACTATTGCTCATTACTGTAAACTGGCAGTTGTCTGTTGTCTACTGCTGATGACTAGCTGTGCTTCTGCTGAGGAGGAGGATATCCAATGCTTTGGGTTCAGCATCCTCTCCCAGAGACATAGAGACATAGAGAGACACGTCTGTCACGGACAAAGTCTGTTTTTAAGAAGTGAAAGCGTCCAGAGAGACAGCGAGGCCTGAGAAAGGCCAGCGCTGCTCCACAGTTATGGTGTGAAATCCCCATGAGAACTATGAGATCAGGAGCACAGTGATGAGGGACATGATGAGTGATGCCAAAGTGCATGTCACGGATGAACGGCCCTGAGTGGCTGAGGAGCGGGAGGACAACCCTGACCACACCAAAACGCACACAGGGCGAGACGGAAATGTTCACGTGGTCCACCACAGCAATGTCCGGGACCAGGCGAGAGAGCAGGAACATTGAGAGAGGGGACAAAAGACAGACAGAGAGAATAAAAGGACAGAGAGAGGGGGGGAATGAAGGGAAACAAAGTGGAAAACAAGAGAGGGGCGGGGAAAACAGAGGAAGAGAGAAAGTGAAAATGTGTCAGGTCTGAAAACCAAAAGTAAAAAAAAAAAAGTTCTTGTATTGAGGGAGAAAGAAAGAAAAATAATACAGCAACACCTCAAAGCAAAAGCACAGCATGAACAAACGGGGAAACTACACACTGTGGACTAGATGGTGAGTGTGGTGGGTGAGTGGGAATGCTTTAGATTGGAAAATGAATTAGAAAGGAAGTGAGAAAAAGACATAATGGTTTGTTGCCATGTTTCAGCAAAGCACTCGGCGGCGTCTAGCACCTAAAGGGAATCCGAGCAGCGTTGTAAAACCTTCAGCTGCAGTTAAGACTTGGAGGCACAAGTTAATCAGCGGTTATCAAGGTTCAATTTAAGGACTGCTTCCACACAGGGACAAACTGTCCACTCTGGCTACTATTTAAAGCAGTAAACAAAGCTAAAGGACAAATACTATCATTCAGAGGAAATCATTTTATCCTCTGTGGAAAGAGCCTGTCCCAGTTCTGCGAGCGCAAACTCAAGCTCATTTCGCAAGGGCTGTCAAAACGTTAAAGTGGGAAAATTCAGCCGGAAAATCATTTCTGGCTCACCGCCGTTCAGGAAATCTATTTTTTTCCCCTGTAGATTTATTTAGGTGTCATTCACCTTTCAGAGCTAGAGAGTTAGAAATAGAGCGTGGCGACTGGTTTTGAGCTTTGAGTTTGGCTCCACAGTTCTCTGGTTGTTTAGTTGCATTCTGAGGGAGAGTACCTGCGATGGCTTCTGGCTCGGGGGCCGTCCTGAAGGACATGGTGGCCGGCTGGGACCGTCCCTTCTGGTTCTCTGCCACCACAAACACTTTGTACTCCGTGTCCCACTCCAACCCGCTCAGATTCACGTAGTCGCTGGAGTTGGGTATCCGGATCTCGGGTTTCCACTCCTTTATCTCCATCTGAGAAGGCAGAGAGAGATACAGTTCAACTAATTTTTTCAATATTATACTATACAGATTACCTTCTTAAAATATATGAATCCCTTTGTCTTTAGAACCTCAAACAATTCCACATCAACATTTTCAAACTTATAGAATTTTTAGTTTTAGCCAACCAACATTTTACTTTGATCTCTGACAAGAAAAAAACACGATTTTCATATTTAATAACTTGAGCCCTCACAATTTTGTCCACTTTTGCTTGAAAACTGTCTTGAAAGTGAGTAATCGATTAGCGTTATATCAGACACACTTTCTGTCGACTAATTGAATAATAATTTCAACTCTGCATGTAATAACATTAAGGTTTGAACAGGACAGTACTGCACTAATCTTTTTACACTGTGCATTATATCTCTCTAAGATGTTAGACTTAAGAAGACTCTCTAGATGCCATTACGGCTGCAACTAAGTTTATCATTAATTATTCATCTGAAATGTTTTAACTTCTCGATGAACCAATTTATCTTTTGGAATATAAAATCTAGGCAAAATAGTGAAAATATCAGTTGTTCAGTTTAATATCACAACATTAAAACACAACCGGCAAATGTTCTTTTTTGAGGAGCAAAAAGTATTTTGCGTAAAACAAATATGAATCGATTATTTCTTTACACCAATGACTTCCGCTCTAAAGGCCGTACTCACTGGCTTATAGCGGATGAGGTAATGTATGATGGGCAAGCCGCCGTCGTCCTGCTTGGTCCAGCTGACTTTGAGGGAGTTGCCTTTGGGCAGAAGTGACCCGTCCAGTTTAGGAGGACTGGGATGCCCTATAGGAACAAGACAGAGGTTAGATAAAGGCTCATTCAAAAGATGCTGAGAAAGACAGGCTTATCTTATTAGCAGAACATTGTGTCTGACCACCAGTACCTTTAAAGACCAATAGAGCACAGAAAAACTAATATCTTGTTTAGAAAATAAAAGCCACAACCGTGAAACTGGCCTCTTTGCGGCTGTCCTTAAAGACTCTTGCCCTTCCTCATTGCCCCCCTCAAGATGGCTTGTCACAGTCAGACTAATTACCAATGACACACCGCCGCATGCTAATCTGAGTCAGTGGCTGAGTGACATTCACCCAGTGTCATACAAGGCTCCAGGGGAATTGATTATGAATGACGTTTCTTAATGAAAGATTTGCAGGGTAACATGTTTGTGTCTTGAAACACACTTAGAATTTAATAAACAATGTTTTCTTAAACTCTACTGTCTTACACAATCAGTGTTTAAACATAAAGCTACGAAATTAAGTCAAATTGAAATGTATCACATGACAACTGTAAGACTGCATTAAGTTATCAAATTGCTAGTTCTTTGTATCTATCTCAGACAAAGTGTTAGATTTTGCTCCTATGACATGTGAAGTTACCCGCGATCGATGCTGTTATTTTTGCTCCCTTTAAGACACATTATCCGTCTCCTATCATCAATATATATTATTGATGATGCGCAGCTTTATGTATCTATTAAACGGGAACTTTTAAACTTTGAAATGTGTCTCCTTTTGTCTGAATGATATTAGGGGCTGGATCTTGTACTTCACAATAAGATACATAAGTCCTGGTCTTTGCTTAATATCAGACTCTACATTTTAACAAATGTACTCACTGTAGACTTCTAACTAAAAGATGGGGTTGGAGAAACTTCAGGGTCATTTTTTTATTCCCAATTGAACTCTGAGAAACATTCAGGAAGTTATTAAGTATCCATTATTACTAACAACTTTAGGACTCTGGTGCTGAAATCAAAAACCTTCCAATTACTTTTAAAGTGTTAAACAATTTGTCTCTCCCTCTGGGGGGAAGATCAGCAAACCCCTCAGTGTTTCAAGACCTATTTATTCCCCAAAACAGCTGATGCTTCCTGAGCCTGATATGTTGTTATTCTCAAACAATATTAATCCTTTTTAATTTAAAAAGCTCAAATGTTTAACCAGGCTTGTTATGTTCTTATGTGTAACTGTGAGGCACTTTGTTACCCTGTCTACAACAAGAGAAAATATGTATTATGGTTAGTGCTCATTTTCGGACTCATAATGTGGCTTGCCTTCAAAACAATTGTTACGTTTGGTCCAAGTGTTTAGCCTGTAATGCAGTTTAAGATTAAACATGATAAACAATGGGTAGCTATTGTTCTCAGCAGCAACACTACAAGCTATTGATAGAGAACCAGAGCTGGCTGTAGAGGCATATTTTTACGAATTGTGTGGTGGGCATGATGAGGATTTTCCTGTGATTAGAAGCCACTGTTTATCACACACCTGATTTGTAAAACCTCATCCAAAAGTAGGGTTTTGCTTTCAATACCACCCGTTTTGCTTTCAATACCACCCGTGTGATGCTGATATTAAACACTCTTGACTGTTATAGATTACCGTGAAGACAGCTCTGGCTCCCTCTCATTTATCCTGCTGAGGCAAGTGTCTACATGACTGATTAATGGGATTGAGATAGACGTTTACTACATGACTGCATAGAGGCAATTAATGTGTTGTTTAACTTTGGGATTTTCCGGTTAAAGTGAAGGGATCTTCTATTGCACCAGTGTGTTACCTTCTGCAGAGTGGAGGGGACCATCAGAACCATGCAAGGCAAATAACAGTCACATAAAACGACACGTGTGAGTGAAAGGGGAAGAAGGACATGAGAGACAGAACACAGGTACAGGTAGAGAAAACGTAAATGAACTGGAGAGAAGCAAAAACAGAAAGATGTGGAATCACAACACAGCTTCTCATACTAATATACAATAAAGTAATAATCTATTTGGGTTCTCAATCTGAAAAGTGCAGTAGACTACTGCAGCTTTATCCGTTTGAGTCAAGCGACTTTATAATTTGCAAGGTAAGTGATTAAACAATGCTAAAGGACCACATTTAAAACATTTCCAAATGACACTAAAATGATGAAGCCAGAGCAGATATTCATTATAATGTTATTAAAGCCAATTAATTCACAAGCCACAAATCAAAGTGAGTAAAAGTCATCATTTGATAACTTGGCTGTCAACTCAAACAATGTGGGTGAGATAGAATCTACGGATGACAGACACAGAGGAGTTTGCTTTTCTAATCGGGTAATACAAGGTTACAGTTTCTAAAAAACAATATTTGCTATGTTCTAAAGTTATTATAAATGCAGCTAATGGGGGTAATCCTGTTGGAAACAAAACAGCAGTACAAACTAATGTTATATGGTCCTCTCTACAGAACAAACCTGTTTCCTCTGTGAAAAAAGGAAAAATGCCGTCTAGGGACATAAAGAGAAGATATCAAGCAATCAGATTCAGTTGTCTGCATAAATGAATGCGTCAATCTCTGTAATAACACTTTACTGGAGAGCTTAGTCAAACGCATTTCTGCCAAACTGCAGCAGTCAAGCAAGAGGAGAGTAACCCTCTTGTTTTAATGATCCCCACATTTAGTGTTAGAATGAGACAGATGCAGCACACAGGAACACATGAGGCTTCAAAGGTGGCAGGAAGTGAAAAACAAAAACGTTATCCAAGGAAAATATTTAACCGCATTTATTCTTATTTGTTTTTAATTTTACCCTTAACATACTGTACATCAGTTTTTGTCCAATGTTATATACTGCTTTGAAAAAAATTGTGACAAAACATTAAGATTTGGTCTGCTGTCTTAGTCCTGAATAATCGATTCATTTAAGATAAACCATTAATATTTTAAGTCAGTAAATAATAAAAAAAGACAATGACTTTTGCCTGCCACTAAAAACCGACTGACGATGTTAAAACAAATCTGAGTTGATGAATACATCATATCAATATTTATCGTGCTGTGTTGATATGAGTGGGATTCAACTAATTACATAGTAGCTATTTATTTGATTTACTCGTTTGATACTGATAAACAGCATTTTGAACCACCTAATATATAAATGCACTTTAATACAGGGGTATCTCCTCTTGCACTTGTATCTTCTCCTGCACTTTATGTATATAAATGTCATGTTCTTAAATGTTGTATGTGACGGGACTACGGATGGAAATTAGCTCAAAAGCTAAAATCCAGCATGTTTACGTTTTAAAGCATTATTTGTTTTAAATGTTCATCAATATGCACTGTCCCTCTTCAAATAAACGATTAAATTAAAATTAGATTAAAGCATTCATGTAACAACTATTAAACCACTGCAGCACGGTTTAACATTTGTATTAAGCTCTTCATAGACTGTTGACTCACACCATCAAACCTCAGCAGCCTCTGTAAAGCAAGCATTCAACACGTATACTTTCATTTGTTGCCAAAAATAAAAATCTAGATGGATCATGAACCTTGTACCAGGAGTTCTTTCGCATGTTCAGCCGTCCCATCCACATGTCGGACAACAGGAACTGGGTGCAGGTGTGAGCCACGAAGGGCCGCAGGTGGGAGGAGACGGCCAGCTTCAGACAGGTGGAGTTGCTCCAGTTCTTCAGCTCGTAGGTGAGCAGCTTCATGGCCATGGTCTCATCCTGCCTGAACGACTCCTCCAGCAGGTCCACTGCCAACGTCCCAAACTCACTGAAAAGGCAAGGCAAGATTATTTGTAAAGCCCCTTTCAACACAAACATGAAAGAAATTAAGAAAATGGCATTTAAAAACAGTCATTAAAAAGCAATAATAAACATAAAAAGACAAAATACATGAATAAAGGTTAAGGTGCAGTGTAAGATATGAATAGTTCAATGAGAAGCAGCGGCAGAAAGAAAAGTCTTCAGCATCAATAAACAGTTTAACACACCTTCACTTTGATAGAGAAATTTGAGCAATTTATAGCTACCTGTCATTTTTAGATTTGATTAGATTTATTTTTAATGTGTAAAACAATAATAAAAAAATTAACATGAGAATTATTATACAATACAAAATCAAGCAGTGTCAAATAATAAAACAATAGGTAACACTTTACAATAAGACTACCCTCTTATTTATAATTAGGTTATGAATTAGGTTGTAAACACTTTAGTAATCATTAAGAACCATCTATAAACCAGTACTATCATAATTTTCATACGTCAACACAGGCTCACTATTTTGGCAAGATGACTAAGCCAAGTAAGCCAAGTAGCCAATACTGAGTTGATTCTCGCTAATTAGCCAATATAAGGCTTAGTCATCTGCAGACCCGGCCCCATGGGCGGGCCCCATGGGGCCGGGCCCGCCCACCCAGGATTTGGGCTCGCAGTTTTAATCAGGGCTGAATACAACATTTTAATTGTTATATTATTATGTTTATGGTTGTTATTTGTAGGGCTCTGTCCTAATATTTATTTTTGTTTTAAACTATGTAGAAAGATTAGTTTAATATCATTTTTTTATTTTGCTATGAAATTCTTAATGAAATTCTGAATGAAAGGCAAGACTGGTTTTTCGCTGGGTTGAATCATTTGGGTGTTTGAGTGAGATGCGGCACAGCAGCCTGTCAGTTTACTCTTGCTAGGTTAGTTTGGCTATTATCATTTATATTTATCTGCAACAATGGATATCAGGAAGTGGTTCACGGACAAAAAGAGCTCACAAAAGGAAATTGGCAACTCAGCGCCAGATGCAGGCACATTAGAATAAATCAGTTATGTTACCAACGAGCTAGCAAGCCAGCCAGGGACAAGGGAGGCTGGCCATCAATTCTATTTTGAAAAGAAATTGACTCTCAAGCTCTCTCACAAACTCCTGCTCTGTGCGCAAGCAGACCGCTGCACACGCTCTCTCCCTCGCTCTCTCCCTCGCTCAACCTCTCTCGCTCTCTTCCTCGCTCAACCTCTCCACCCTGCGTGCTCGCTCAAGTTGGCACAGCGTTACAAATGTGCCACAAAACCAACCAATGGGTGTATAATAAGACCGTCAACAGCCTGATGGCAACCTAAAACCCCTCTCTTTCCGTATCTCAGATAGAAGATATGATTGGAGACGAAACAGAACGGCACCGACTTTGCTGAAGTCCGGCACCGCCCTTTATTTTAACAATTCACGAGGAAATGTAATTGTCGGGTGGGCCCGCCCTGGTAACTCAAATGCCCGCCCACAGATGTCTGTCTGCCGCCGGGTCTGCATGTGTGTGTGTTTGTTTAGAGACCTTAAACCAGGGGACGGCAACAGGCGGACCGCGGTCCGGATTCGGACCCAGACGCCGACCTATACGGGCCCGGACCTAATCAATACATTAATAGGGGATTTGAATTTTGACGGGGCGATTCTATTTTAACCGCTGCCGACAGGGGGCGAAAGAGACGAGTGAGCGATACAGGGAGAGAAACACAGAAGAAGAGACGAGAGAGAGGCAGAGAGAAGCTGAGAGGAAAGTGAGTGAAGAGAATAATTAGCGATACAGGGAGAGAAGCTGAGAGGAGAGTGAACAGGCGTGTTAGCGGCAGACAGGGAGAGACAAATAATTACACATGGCGCTCTCCAAGAAGAGGAAAGTGGACAGTGAGAACAGAGCTTTTAGCCCTGAGTGGACTCATTCATGTTCATCCTGCCGACTGGGAGCACAGAACCAGTGTGTCTCATTTGTTCAGAGACCGTGGCGCTCATTAAAAGTGCCAAAACGCCATTATGAGACAAAACACAAAGTGTTTGACCAAATGTTCCCTCTCAACTAAGAACTAAGGTCACGAAAACGAAATATCGTTCCAGCGCAGGCTAACCGAGGCTAACCAATGAGCACCTGCATGTGTGTATGAGAATGACCCTGACACCATTTCAGCCCAGATTTAAACTCCTGCCAGGACAAGCTCAATCTTCGCACTGAACAGAACAAAGTGAGTGAGGGACTGCAATATAAGAGGGAAAGAAAGAGAAACTTCAAAACTGTTCAATTGTTATGATGTGTAAAGACTGATATTGTTCTATAATCGGCTGAAATTGTTAAGTCATGATGTGAAACGGTTAACAAAGAAAAAGGGAAACTCAAGCTGCTGCTACACTTTATTTTATTTATCTAAAATCAAGCACTTTTAAGATGNACTTGACACAGGATCAGGCCTCCCTCTAGGAAGAATTTTCTTTGTCCAGGTGTAGAAGGAGGGTGGACAATTTCTCCGTCTACGGTGTAGTCTTCGGCGTGAACCGTCCCGTGCTTCTTGTTCAGCAATAACCCGTGTGCTCTGCGTGGTAACCGCACCTGTCGTCCATACCTTATGGTGACCGTGGTGCTTTTCCATGTTTATACTGTGTGTGTGGTGTGTGTGTGTGGTGTGGGGTGGTTGTGTGTGTGTGTGTGTTGTGTGTGTGTGGTGTGTGTGTGTGGTGTGTGTGTGTGTGTGTGTGTAGTGTGTGTGTTGTTCTTATACGGGAAAGGAGAGACCCTATTACGCCTATACTGTCTCGATTTAGGGTCTAGTTTACTTCCGAGAAACTCAGTCCAACGAGAGAGGTCACTTAGCACGACAAATACAAATTTACAAACAAAAAACAAAAAGTTAGCAGAACACAGAACTATAGACGAAGGAGGAGACGGTACAATAGTGTAAACCTCGACGACACCACGGTCAGTGTAAAGTCTGAACTAAATTTGGTTATTTCATAGATAGCATAAGCACAACATGTTTCTTACTTTTGCTTTCGAAAAAGTTCCTAATAGTTTTGCGACTACTACACATTTTTCCAATTTTCGACTGAGGTGAAAGTTGACTCTCTGGTAAACAGTTGTGTGACAAGTTACTCCCTACAATTGGGAAAGTGAGAAATTATACAAATGTATGTCGTGTGTGTGTGGTGTCGTCGCACCTTTACTTGTGTGTGTGTGTGTGTGTTGTGTGTGTGTGTTGTGTGTGTGTGTGTGTGGTGGTGTGTGTGTGTGTGTGTGTGTGTGTGTGTGGTGTGTGTGGTCTATTAGAAGGAGAGAGTGGCGTAAGGTTTTTTAGGGAGTTTTGGTGGACAAAGTTAGGACGTAAGTTTGGAGACTGGGGGGGGGGACGGGAGAAACGAACAAAAACAAACAGAGAATTCCACCCAAATGGCATTAAGTGAAGTCTTTGTGAAAAACAATATAAGGTACCTTTACCGAGAATTGTAGGCTATCCGTTAACTTAATGTAAATTTAGAAACTGTTATTTATGTATTTTTTTACAGGAGGACACCTTCGGCATGCGACATTTTTCGTTGCTGGTTAAAAGTAGACTAAACCATAAAAGTTTTTGAGGATTTTTTTCGCGTGGAGGTCGGACCAAAGAAAGTAAGAATGGAATGGGGTGGAAATTACATAAAAAAAGCAAAAAATTAAACTAAGAGGACAGTTTCGCAGAAACGCAAATTCTTTTAGCGAATGTTTCACAGGTACATAATAATATAAATAATGACCTTCGTCGATAAAGGTGAAATGAGGACACCGCTACCGACGGCGAGAGACGCGGGAGGTGCCGAGACGGTGGAAGAGAAAACCAAACCCCAAAAATTCTCCTTAGTTGACGAGGGATAGGTGTGCGTGGGTCGTGAATAAAAACATGAAGGAAGAAGGAAACCACCGCAGACCCTTTTGCACGTTGGGAATGGGCACGCGAACAAAGTCGGTAAGGCGGGGAGCATGAGGTAGGCAACTACGAAGAGGCCTTTGAGGGTTTAGGGCAAAGCGACAGCAAGAAGGTGAGCGGGTACATCCAGAGCCACCACCACCGCAGGTGCACAGGAGGTGCCATTTAGGAGAGCAGGCCGTTCGGAGGCAGTGGCTATCTTCACCTCAACCGAGCGAACTCGACTACGCATGAGTAACGCCTGCAGTGAAGAGCGCCTCGACCAAACGACCTCTACCTGCTGAGGGCTTCAGTCTAAAGGACTCGGACGGCCTCCGAGCGGCTATGTCGCTAGGGGCTGCTTCTCCGGGGAAAGAAGAAAACCCACTGCATGGAGCGACAGCCTCACCTTAAGTCGTGCCCGCAGCGCTTTGCTCTCATTGCACTGTGAGGGTGTGTGTACACGCTGGGAAAAGGTCTCGCGTGTTTCCATTTTTGTTTCCAGAGGTGCACACGAATTTGCAATCATAGAAACAGCTGAACAAGCATTTAAGTCATACGTTAAATCCATTGTTCACTGTATTCCTGCTGCACACATATATGAAAACACAGTCAATGGATCCATGAAAATAAACACAAGCAATGGTAGTCCCAAAGTGATAACGAGTCAATCAGATAATTAAAAGAAACGTAATTAAATATAATTGAACTTTTATCAATTAAACAGTCAATTAGTCTTTTAGTCTCACCAACAAACTGTACATTTTTCAGCATTTCTCAGACTGAATATTTATCAATTTGTTAATATTGTCGCGCGAAGGTCCGTTTACACCGGGTGTTAAACAACATCGTTATGGGGAAATGCAAGTTTGCGTCCAAATGGTTGGAAGATAAGGAGGAAGGACAATCAATACTGTATATAGTCAATGTGAGGTAAAGTGTGTCGCCAAGGTAACCGGGTAGAACTCCAAGTGGAGATGAGGTCTTAAAATGTTTGGAAAGGGTCTTAAAAAAGGTCCTAAAAGGTCTTACATGTGACTTCAGGATTCCTGCATATACCCTGGAGTTGGAATTTTAGACTCTATAAGAAACTGTCTTTTTTATAATATCCAGATCTCTTTTCAATATGATTCCTCTCCAACGAGCAGTAGAAAAATGCTATATCCTATTGCACACACATATGGTAGTCAATTAAGTAATTAAAAGTAATATCACATTTACATGTCACTTGTTAGACGCTTTTATCCAAATCGACTTACATACTCAACACTGTGGGCAATCCCCACAGGAGCACTTTGGGGTGAAGTGTCTCAGGGACACAACGACATGCTGACTGCAGTGGGGTTTGAACCTGTGACCCCCTGATCCCAACACCAACGCACAACCCACTGCACCACACGCCTCATTAATATACATAATGAACTATAATATAACTTTCATCAGTTAATCATTAGTATGTAATCATGCTGTGCACAGCTTCACATGGGTGTAATATAATTATACAATGCATAATACATAGTATACAGCCATAGTAAAGTCACTTTAGCTTGTTAGCATGCTAATATTTAGCACTGAACACATTGTTTTTTTTGTCAAGTACTGCAAACATTTAAGTTTGATATGAGAATGACGTTGGTTGAAAGGTAAAGGGATGGTCAAAGCTAACATTTATCCTGTTGGGAACATTAAAATATTTACCAGATGTCACCAATCCAATGAGGCGCAATAGAAAGATTCAGCGGCTCATCGAAGTGATCGTGATTCATCCTCTGGGGACCATGCATATCTGCAGAAAATCCATCTAGTAGACATTGGTTTCAATATTGTGGAGAAAATAAATGAGATTACTTTCCCTAAGCCTTTACAGCAGTGGAGGAAATGCAGACTATGACTAAGGTTTTTAATATCCAGGCATTCATTTCAATATAATTCCTCTCCTCAAGGGAGCGGGAGGAAAAGCTATATTCTGCAGATTTCACGGATATAAGAAAAATATGACATAAGGTAGAGTTAACATGCTTAGTACCAAATCTCCTGCATACTGTATTTTCTCCACAGATTACACCCATGATACTATAAGTCTGTGTGAGAACATGGATGAATATAGATAGAGCCGTCTTGTCTCTCTGTCTGTGCATCAGAGCATCAATTTACTGCAGATTGAAACACACGACTGGAGTAAGTGATCAAATGACCGCCTGCTCCTCCATCATGTGCTGCTCTGAAGTCTTTCTGTGATACAAACCAAAGGCAGAGTGTGGCCGTCGTGCGTAAGCAGGTTATGTAAGTCTCATTATTCAGTGCATGGCAAAAGATGCACTCGTATCGATCCAGCTCCGGTCATGTGACTCTCTATGGATGTGGAGCGGAGAGAGGAAAGGGATTAGAGAGAGAGAGAGAGAGAGAGGAGAGAGAGAGAGAGAGAGAGAGGAGAGAGAGAGGAGAGAGAGAGGAGAGAGAGAGAGAGAGAGAGAGAGATGGTGATTGGATAAGAAGGGGGAAGCAGCGATTTGCTGAGCAAGACATTTGTGAGGAGTCTGCAGCGGGCAGACATGAGAAGAGTTTTATAAAACACTCTCCATGGTGAATTACTGGGCAGAATATCCCATCATGCTCAGCCAATCAATAGAGAGTGATGAGGTGGAGTGAGTTCTGCCCTCCCATTCACTGTTATCTATGTAAAATGGACTTATACACACACACACACACACACACACACACACACACACACACACACACACACACACACACACACACATACACACACACACGCACACACTCAGTGTCCAGTGTGTGTGAGGCCTGTATACTGAGATAAGTGACTGTGCCATTACCGGGTCATGATGCCTTTCCCACAAAGCCTTTTTGTTGCAGCTGAGCGTGGAGGTGTGTAATCGGCTATCGCAGAACAGCAGGGGTCCTAAAGAGACGTGTGTGTTAAAGTGACCGTACAGAACTAAAAGTCGCATATTGGTGACTTTTTGCACCAAAATTAGCACGTCAAAGATGGTTGGAAAATGCATGAAAATGCTCAAAATGACAGACTTTCAGATTATCTGTAGACTTTTTGTTTTCAAGATTCAAGGCTTTAGTGTCATGTGCACAGAAAGTCACAGGCTCCTCCAACAGAGCAACATGAATATATAAAGGAAACAAAACAGATAAAATAGTGCAAAATTGTTTGGTGTTTCACAATTAAACTTAGCAAACGCCTCGGAAATAGCTGGTTTAAAAGGCTGCTTATCTCTCAAATCAAATCGAATGATTGTTTCAACAGTGGAAACGAAACAAAGACGATTTTTATTCTGGTTTCTTTGTTGAATTCATGTGTTTTTTACAATGATCTTCAACATAAAATGACTTTTTTTGTCGATGGAGTCTGGTGGCTTTAAGGAGAGCATATCTATTTTATGTTTATTATAATAACTGTCCAAATCCCTGTGGATTTTATTCATTTGAAATATGGAAATTGGCAAGAATTAGCATGTTGAAAGACTATAAATAACGTCACAACTGCAAAACTCGATTGTCTGGGAATTAATGCTTGTTGTTGTCTTTCTCGCTAAAGACAAAAGCCAGATATAAGTTGTTTTTAATCCTGTTTGAAAAGGGCTTTAGTGTAAATGTACATATCTCTCTTCTCGGATTAAATTGATTAAGCTGCACACTGCCGCTGCAATGCTAAGAAGGATAGAAATGCTCAAACAAACACACTGCTGGTGCACGGTGCATGAGTGTGTGTGTGTGTGTGTGTGTGTGTGTGTGTGTGTGTGTGTGTGTGTGTGTGTGTGTGTGTGTGTGTGTGTGTGTGTGTGTNGAGATGATGTTGTTTTTAAAGTGTGCTATATAAATGAAATATATTATTATTATTATTATTATTATTATTATATACATACATTATAACAAAGCATTCTTACTCACGTAAGAATGCTTTGTTATAATGTATGTATATAATAATAATAATAATAATAATAATAATATATTTCATTTATATAGCACACTTTAAAAACAACATCATCTCAAGGTGCTTCACAATGCTATATGGAGAAAAATAAATAAAAATGTATCTAAGGAGCATATTGAATAAAATATGGGAATATAAAAAAGGTTGAGAGCATAAAAGGTTAGAATAAAAAATAAATAAAATAAAGGACAGTCAGTAAAATGAGCGGAACAGGTGGGTCTTGAGGCTTTTCTTGAACACTGAGAGTGATGCAGAGCTCCGTATGGGAGGCGTGTGGCGCAGTGAACTAGTGCGTTGGTGTTCGGATCTGGGGGGCACAGGTTCAAACCCCACTGCAGTCAATATGTCGTTGTGTCCCTGGGAAAGACACTTCACCCCAAATTGCTCCTGTGGGGATTGCCCACAGTATTGAGTATGTAAGTCGCTTTGGATAAAAGCGTCTAACAAGTGACATGTAATGTATAGTATGTTCTCTGGAAGCTGATCATATGTTTTCCTTTTTGTATGATATATATATAGATACTGCTGCCTGCTGTCATAGAGAGTTATTTCCTCTCTCGATGAGCAGATGTTAACTTTTGGTTGTAATCTTAGCAATGTGTTTGAGTGCGGCTGTTCGGGCAAGGCGTAGTCAACGTGAGGCGACACAAGAATCAGCTAGTTCTTTTATGTGAGTTTGGTGTGTCAGAACCTTAAATAAAATTACATTCAAGAGCTCAGGAAATGTATGTTTTGTACAGTTTGAACGGGTGAATAACTGGAAAGTCACTTGAGCACATTGCACTCATTCTGGAGGCTGGAACACTTCTAATGAGAAAGAAGGAAATACTTACAGCGGACCTCCAGATATGCAGGCTGATCATCCTCTCCAATGGCACTGCGCGCCGAGCAGAGGTACTGACCCGCATCTGTATACTTGACATACTTCAGAGTGAGGGAGGACACACGAGCATCACTCCTCACCACTACATTCCCATCCACACTCTAAATGGGAGCAGAAAATAGCTTGGTTTAGGGGAAAAAACGTGCCATTCGCACCAGTTATTTTCCATTTTGCATATCTACAAAGCACATTTCTGCAAAAAGATGTGACCTGAAAAAAAAAAAAGCTTAAAGAAAGCCTGCCTTTAATGAGCAGAAGAGACATTACGTTAATGAAAAAGGCACAGTCTGCTCGGTAAAGACGTGGAAACATAAGGACACAGTTGACAGAACAGGGGAGCTTATCAATAATAGATGAAAGAAGGCACTAGAAACCATCCCAAGCTTTTCACACAGAGGGCTTACCAACTTGTTTAATATGCTGATGCATGGCGCTAGATAGCACAGCATTCCTTTACATACCACACAAGCACTTTGATGTGAAAGACATGCTGGGCTTGGTGAAACTGCACACAATCACATTTCTTTGAGAAGAACATTTTCAGACAATGAGCTGTGGTGTTTTTTGCATTGCTTTTTAAACCAAGCATATTCCCCATTGTTAGTAAACTGCACAAGTCACAAACCAGGGGCATAGTTACCGATCAGCTGGCTAACGAGACGTGTACATGTCCTTCCTCCTCTACAGATACCTGGTTTCATTAACTTGATATGCAGGCAGGGTTACAACATCCGACCATAAGTGACTTCTGACCTTTAGGGTCAACTACTGTTGTTATGGTTGCTGTTGTCATGTGACCCTAAACTGTGGGTGGGCGCTTTCAGAGGGACAATATGTCCTCTTTTGAAGAAGGACCAACAGGATTTTATTCATAACATTACTTACTGAAATGAATTATGTCTCTTTCAAAACCTTAATTATCTTCAAATTAACAGTTCATTAATGTTTGAATTGAGCAGAGCAAATGTTCAAACTCACAAAGACTCGACTTTATTTCATGGATTTGGGAGATGCAACTGTTTTTATACAGGACTCTTTTATACAGTAAGCTCTGATGTGTCTGTAAATTGTTCATTTTAAAGGGTGCTACAGAACTACATTTTTAAGCCTCTCTGTTGGCCGCTTTCATGGCTTTAATCCAAGCTGCAGGCTAAACAATGGCACGGGTGCTTTTACACATATTGAATTAGGGCCCAGTCTGGGGAGGCATGTAAGAGAAACCTTCGTTAGTTTGTATTCAAATTCAATAGACAAAGCATGTCTGAGGCATTCATTATGCAGAGCGGGTAGCAGTACCAGGGAGAGACTTACATAACACACTAGCCTTTTATTCTAACCCCTGTGCAGGAAGCATTCTCCGGTGACCCTAAGGCACCGCCTCTGACTCCTGCATCTGTGCAACATGCCACTCCATGTATCCTCACAACGTCCTAGTTACTATATGCTCCAATACTGAGTCCTTTTTAATTGTGTTCTCCAACTTTTGGAAAAAGCAGCATCAACACGTCATCCCAGCCAAAACAACATATGGTTACTTTCCCTCCAGCCTTCATTCCGCATATGAAGCCCATGACAAATATAATCATGGGGAGGAAAATAGTGTCTTTACTGCAATTTAATGTTGCGATTCATTCATGTTTTGAGTGGTTGTCTATAGGCAACATCCTTATTAAACAACCATTGAATATACTTGTGTGCCTCTAAGAAAGAGGTACAATACAACTTTACATGTCTTTGCTAGAACCTGCAATAAAACAGATGGAGGAAGGAAAATAAAGACTCTCAGACAAAAGCGGCTCCAATAAATCAGAGCAAACTGACAGCAGAGCGCTCTCTAACAGCTTCTGCAGCTCCACTGGCAGAGGAAAGAAACACTGCTGGAACATCCGAGCAGAACATTGAGGATACACTGAGGACATGTTAAACTCATGTCTCACCAAAGCTGAACGGGTCCTGCATACAAAAACACCTGCACCTGAATGTACTCTCCTTTCCATGCCCTGTCCAATGACCACTCCGCTGGCTACGCACTTACAAACATGCTCAGCAGGCTCATACTCCCCCTGCTCACAATCCTCCCCTGTGGCTAATAATGAGGAATCTGGCAGAGACACACACTGATCAATTCAGAGTGCAGGTGGAATTAAATTCGCATCATTTTGTCAGAAAATGGAAATGATTATTGCCTGATCCATTAAAGTAAACCAATGCACTCATGAAACCACGGTGCTACCAATATGCTGCAGAGATATAATTTGTGAGAAAACAGTTCACATTTTATGGTTCATAAAATAAATTAGCACGCCATGATTATGTTTTTAAGCTGTGTTCGTTCTTGCTTTAGGGTTAAGTGTCACTTCCTTTGCATTATCTTTCTCCTATGTGGAAAACTCGGAAGCTGATTTTTCTACAGCTCAGTAATTATATGCATATTTGAAATAATTTCACTGGCCTTTCTTTCTAGGTTAAAGTGTTACTACCATGACAGCACATTACTACTGATGCATACAAAGGTTGGTGCAACCATGTGTAAATCCCAGTTTTACACAAACATAGACATTACTGTCAGCTTGTGCTTGATGGAAACGGTTCTCCCTAACCTCCCACAGTGAGCAGGGATTCACAATATGGATTTCTTTCATCCGTTTAGAAAACCAATAATTACCGGTACCTGCTTCTTATGGCCAGTATCAATTTTCAAGTCTTTTGCACATGTGAATATAAGAGAGTTTAAGATGTAACAAGCTGAAATGGAGAATGTAATATTCTATAGATCTGCAAATAGACAGTACAATTATTAACAAACACAACGACCAGGTCTGACTCTTCTTAATGTTGTTTTCTAGTACATACAAAGAGATATTGGATATGGTAATTGTGTTGTCTTTCTCTGAAACTAGGAAAAACGTTGTAAGTGACTGTGACGGCACTCTAGTCAGTGTGCTTTAATTCTTCTTCTCTGCGTTAATTGGTGAAGATTAAAATATATATAGCGCCACCTACTGTATCGGAGTATATAGATGCTGCACTTTTTAAGCAAATGAGAGCGAGTTGGCTTTTTGTTATCGACCGATAATTATACAGTATACAAAGTGTGATAGCGTTTTTCTTTTGGACCTTGTAATCATATGTGTTCTTATTGAGGAGATGTCAATATTGACTTTGACATTGATTATGGTGATTGCTGGAAACAATTACCCTCTTTCAAAACTACAGAGAATTTAAAGGAAAAGACGGGTTCACTTGATGTGCAGAGCTCCCTGCAATTTGAAAATAGCTTTTCTATTTAAAGAACCAAATGGTCCAAAAATATGTATTCATTTCTTGTCAAATGGTACGAAATTAGAAATAACAATGGCAAGCCTAACATTTGATCTTGCACCTGAAACGGTGATGAGCTGAAACACTTCGTGAGAGCACACATTTGCCTTCAAGAGGGATCTGTATTGTCCTCAAGTGCGGTACACTAAAATTAGAAAAGACAAAGTGGTGTTTTGCACCAATTTTCTCACATGTAGAAGCATATATTTAATCGTAAAGTAGACAAGTACACTGCGCTTTCTCTTGCCAATGTTCACTTTCTTTCAGGAACAGTCCCTGGCTCTGATACATGGGCTGAAAAGACATCTTTCATTTTCAATTGTATTCATTCATCTTTGGTCGTATAAATTACAGCTGTGAAGATATAATTAAGAATTTGCATCAGATCAAGTGAGATCTGGAGACGTGTGTGGGAGGAAAGACAGATTTGAGAAGAGTTTCAAATCAACCAAATCCGTCTAAAACAAAGCAGAAAATAGGTTGAAAAACTGCATGTAAGAATCACCTCTATAAGATATCAAGAAGATGAATCATAAGTCATATTTAAGCACGCGAACGTTTGCATGGAAACACGCTGAAGAATGGAAACCCAAATAAGTCAAATGAAAAGATAGTGACAGACAGGCCTGTTAGGCATCTGCATCTTTCTCAGGGTTCATACTCTCCGTGACCCTGATTTGATCAAGAATGTTGATCTGCATCCATCCAGAATTCAATTAGATTCCTCTGACATGAAAGATGGATGGGTGTAGGAAAAAGTCATGCATTTAGAATACCTTGTGCTGCTCGGGCCGAGTCCATGATGCCTGCAGAAAACAGAGACACAACCACAAACAAAAGGCAGAGCAATTCTTAGAAGGTGACTCTTATCCAGGAAAAGCTGGGATGCTGCACATTGCATGCAAGTAATGAGTGTCCAGTTTATTTGTCGGTACATTAACTGTCCCTGAGCTGAAAGTCTGAAGATACAATAAAAGCTATTAGCTACTGAAGCAGCCTGTTATGTCACAACAGGAGTTTATTCTTTAAAAAGGGGGATTTCTACAGTGTTTTATATTTCTGTACTGCACGGTGAAACGAGACATTTTCCAACCCCCAGAGGAGTACGTGTATTGGCATCACGATAACGGAAATGCTCACAGATAAGAAGGTTATTGGTTTATCAGGAAAAGGTGAATCCATTACGCTGCACAACAGAGATATGTCAGCCCTTTTGTTCGAGGTAGTACAGCAATTATCAGCTCACAATCCATTTTAGAGGCTCGAAGAAATAATGAGGATATCAAATCCAATAAAACATATTTTTCCCTATCACTGTTGTGTATTTGTGCATAAAAAGCCTTTCCTACGCTGAGGAACAAGAGATAGTAGTCATCAAGGGCTTGCTGTGTTTCTCATGAGCAATGAGTGGAGTAAAAGAAGCAATTTAGTTTCAGCTCTTTCTGCACCCCGTGTGACACCTGGAAATAAATCTCTGCCGACAGGTGGCCAGCCTCAAATGTCCCGCTATGAATGTTAACAGTTGTACTACTGTCTGAAATAAAGTGCTTTTTTGTGTGCCTTGATTGTATTTCAAGGCTAAAATAGACAACAACGTGATTCGAATAACTCAAGTTTCATTGTTTCAAAAACGATCTGATAGCACGTCTCCCTGTCAGTGGATATTTATTGAGGTTAACACTTTCTGTTCTGTATTATAAGAAAGGATGTTATTATATAATAGAATTATGAAATGCCTCTCCATTACATCATGTAGTCACAAAAGTATCACAAGGCTATTTAACTCAATGTGTGACTTGGATCAATTAACATTGTATCAAGTAATTTAGAGTTCCTTAAAGGGGACTTCAAATAACAAGGACGCCCTTAATAAAATAAGTGATTGTCATAATTGTGTTGGTCATATCTCACACTCTACTGAATACAGAATGAATTCACATCATTACACATCAAATCAAACCTCTGGGTAACAAACAAATACAATAACTGTTATAGTCAACATGCCACGTCAAGTTAAATCACAACGACACCGAAAAGCTGAACCCCACAATGCGAAAAGCTTTTCGGGAAGCATGCTCTATGGATTTCTACAGACGCTAAAGAGAAAATGTTAAGCATGACAATGGGATGTGATGGCTCGCATAGCGGAAGAAGTGTTGAAGCGTATCAGGCAAAATGATAAACAGCTATTTCATCAGGTGCAACTGGAAGAAAATGTCAAGTAAACCAAAACAATCAGCAGGAATAATTGAAGGGGGCAAAACAGTGAATCAAACCATCAATTTTAAATATCACCCTATCATAATCCACCTGGCGGCTTTTCAATAACACAAAGAACATATGGTGTGCTAGAATTCCCTGACTATCCTGCTTCACCTTCTACTGTGAAAAGAAGCAGGTGAAAAGAGTAGACGATGAAATACTTATTGGACAAATCATATGCAGAGCCCACGGTGCGAGTCTAATTTCTGCGTGCTCCTAAGAGCATTGTTAAGTCCTCTACTGTCACAGTAAAACACACTGCACTGCACATCATGACAAACAGCAGTTGGCTGCATATCACCACAGCGCCGAGAAAGAGCGGTGGTCCAATTAAAACAGGCAGCTTAATAGGCTGGAACATTGCCACCTTATCCACACACACACACACACACACAACGCTCAAGCAGTAAGTGAGCGGACAAGTACTGCCGTCATATCTGTGACAGGTGTTTGCTTAAGACAAAAGGACAAATGAACAGCAGCAAATGCAAGCTGGCAAAGCGGAAGACACCAAAACAAAGTCACTCCTGCAAGCTTAACACTCAGAACAATATAATGACGGCTCCCACAGGACTTATCATTTCACCAGCACATTGTTATTCCCTTCCATAGAAAATCATCCCTGCCTTTTGTTCTGACATGGATTGTAAATTCAGCGTGAAGAGGGCAAGAAGGAGACATACTAACAGAATGCACTGTATGTACAGAGAGCTGCTGGGTGATGCCTGACTGAAAGGGATGACTATGCATATTGTCATGGCCCTGTGTCATTTACTGCAGAGCTCACAGCCTTTGCCAGCACATCACAGAAAACTGCGTTTTAGTGAAGAAAGCCTTACATCACCGCACTACTGGGCGACTGTGGGCTGCTGTAAATGAGTGGTCTTTTGTGTGTGGAGAAAACAATGCTCTGTCTGCACTGGCACGCTATGTTTAAAGCATTCCTGTTTCAGACGCCTTGCCACACCACATTAATTACACATTTTCTTTAAGCATCTCATTACTTGTTAAATAATCATGAGCTTCCTTTCTAACTGGCCTTCTGGATGTTACACAGAGCAGGCCTTAAAAGCAGATGTGTGTCCTGAGACTTGTATTTTTGAACAAAACAACGCTAACAGTCATAAAGTGCCATCACCAAATCCTCACTGTAATGTGCTTTCAAGTTCAAGTCAACAACTTCTTTAACTCCTTAAAACTTGAAATGTCCTCTGATAATTACAGCTTTGAAACTCAAGCAGGATGTTCAATATTTATTCTAATAAGGCAAACATTCATTATGTAGATAATGTACAAAGCGTGGATAAATACCTCATTTACATTTTCAGTTATTAAGCAAACACACTTATCGACAATGACTTCCAGCAAATGCATTCAAAGACTGAAACAACCTCACGTAGAGTTGGTTAAAGTTTAAAAGCTTTATTAATAGCGGAATAAACAAAAACAAAACTGTTCTCAGATAAGTGTCAATTTGCAACCGTAAGTGATCAACACTTTTTGAATTTGCTCCTTTCCTCCTGTCTGTCATAATGAACAGTACCATTGCTTTTCTGTATTGTATGATACACCCTAAATCTTCTTAAGTTATAGAACAAAGCTTTTGTGTCAAAACTGAACATTTGGTGACGAAGCTTATTCAGAATGAATCCGTCTCTCTGCACGTTAACCTTTAAGACATGAGACCAATAAAAGGAAACCAAATCAAACATACCCAGACAAGATTTCAAACCGACAGTGCATGTCTTATCACAGAATATAAGATGTAACATTGGTTTCTTACATGTATTCTCTAATCCTGATCTTTTTTGCTCGAACATTATACAGTCATTTCATATCCTGTGCGTCAGGGAAAGAGACCATCTGCCGCGCTACGAGTATAGTTCCAACATGAACAATGAGGATAACATAATTAAAACCTTCACCTTTATCTTTATTCTTCTTATGTTCATATGTAGGAGAAACTTCCTTTTCAGACTTTATTCTAGCTTTCTGATGTTTCATTTCTGAAGATTTTTTTCTAAATTGGTATCGTTCTTATTATATTCAGACTGAGTATTGAACCATGAAATTAGTTTAGTTGCCTCAAAAATGTGATATGTTAATAACTGAGCCACAGTATAAGGCATATCTTCACTTAAGTGATGAAACTGCTACCTGTCTTAATGTACAGCAACAATTATGAAGTGGACTATTTATTGAAATGACCAAAAAAGTTAAGAATTGTATAGGAATAAAATGTATTTTTGCATAAAAACAAACTCCATGTCCTAGATGCACTGCATTATTGAAGACATGACCAGCTAGGGAGCCGAAGAACGGAAAACACATTCAAATTAACTGCTAATTAATTCTGTATATTTGTCACCAGCACACATCTCTCATGGCACAGTACAGATCTCGACTGGTTTTTCTGACAAACACAAAGATCTCACATCAATAAATGAGTGATAAAAAACCCTTCACTGCAACACTTAAAGGTTGGTAAAAAAACAAAACAGCTGCCTTTTTTTTTTAAGTCAACATGTCCACCCCAAACGAATGTTGTTTCATTGTCACTCCATCCTCGATGAAATACAGCTGTTATGATGATGACAGATAGCATGACAGACGGACATCGGATGAACAAACAGAACAAGACAGTTGAACAATTAGCAGCCGTCCCAGCATGCATCTATTAGAGCCCCGTTAGGGAAGTCATTTTCCTGGCTGATGATCAGAACTAGAAGGAAAACAAATCTTTGCTCTACTGTCAGTCAGTAAGGCTGCTAATAATTTCTTTGACGACGGCTGTAGAAAGATGCCACGGGTCACTAAACATACTGCAGTCTAAAGCGCAAAACATACAGCCACCGTGGCATGTTACATGACATGTGTCACGTGACATGCCATGGTGCTGCACGTCAACAGGGCTACAAGGGGCAGAAATTGAGGGCAGGATGATATGTTTTGTAGTTGCCTGTTTCTTTGTTTTTAACAGACAGCATCTGTGTGTTATTTACTTATTTTAGTCCATCTTCACACCTACAGTACAGCAAAGCCTGCCAGGCGAAGTGTTTTCAAGACATATAAAGTTAGGATGCAGAGCCCTGAGGAGGCTCTCCTCTTAGATTATGACAACCACCAAAGAAGTCGCTAGCAAAAGAGGAAGTGCATCAAAAAAGACATCTACACTGGATAATAGCACGAGGTGTAACTGGGCTCTGCGTTTAGTGTAGCCTCACCACTGTGTGTGTGGGTTTACACAGAAGAAAATAGGCCTGTCGTGACGTGCGTCATATGGTGGTAGCGTGTTTTGCACTCAAAGTGATGCTTCACTCAAAACCTATTTTTGAATATCAAACACTCAGCCCTGTAGGCTCGTAGATGGCACAGTGGCTGCAGCCTGCTTGAAATCCTGTCAATTGCGATGGATTCCAATAGCAACCAGTTTTCACTTGGATAAATGCCCAATAAAGCTCTTATCGAAGCATAATCCACTTCTGCACTGGCCAACTTTATCATCAGTACTCTAAAAACACTTGTGTGTTGGTCTGCAGGGTGTGTTTGATGCTCAAAGGATTTTAGGTGGAGCACTTTAACCCTTTCAAGGTATACTGAGATGAATGTTAGACAATCTACAGTACTATGGAGATGACAGACAGACTGAGCTCGGCTTTAATCCTCATGCTGTGATGTAAAGTTTGAAATGATCAGGCAACAGCGACACAGAAATGGCGTATGGCGTTTATACAGTTGTTAACTACATTGTCATGTGATCTCATGAGATAAGCTCCACACACTTGCTATCACGAGATCAGTGTGACATCTTTCAGGATATATTTGGGAGGCATGCAGCAGTCGAATCAATTCCATGAACTCTGATGAGATCATTCCTTGGGGCTTTCAAGAAACAGCTGGGTAATTTTAAATAAAAAAAGAGGATGATTTGATTAGACTAAGGGTTTTTGTCAGATGTGGAGGCATACTTTGCAACACTACTCCAGTACATTTCTGTGCCACGCGGATTTCCTACCTGATAGATCCTGTTTAGATGTGCCTGTAGGAAGAAAATGTACTGCATGTAATGGACTGGATCCAGAATTCCTCCATGAACTACAGTTTACCTCTGAAGCTGAGAGGTAATGAGGGGGGAATGCTACGACCTCGAAAGAGGAGGTCATGAGGGAGATATATGAACAGAATAATCAGGTATTCATTGCTTCTGATGGTTTGCACATGGGATGATGTAGAAGGCATTACCAAAAGGGAATTGTATCAAGGACGTAATGGTTACTAAAGAAGTTGGCTCAAAACAAATGTAAAAGATGACCGCAGAATATCCATAGATAAACAGACTAAACACTTTTCAATCCCCAGCATGAGCCGAATAATGAGAATGGGGATTGAAAATGCTAAACCAACACTTCATCATCCAAGTGCTAGCAAATACTTTACAATTAGAAGCGCACATAGTTTAATTTTTTATCTCAAATTGCATGCTTTTTTTGGGGAATGTTATAATTGGGTTTCTGATGCAGATTCTCTTGACATTTGGGAAAACTCATTGGGTTACTCCACATTACTGTAGCTAATGACATGAGATCCTCTGGGCCATCTAGAAGGAGCTGCTAATTTAAGAGGACTAATCAGCATTTCGTAATCTTGTTGAGGAAACTGCTGAAGTCCCCCACCTGCGCACAATCAATACCTCTTGAATTTAAGTTAAAGGTATTCAATTTGTCTCCTTGGGATACCGATGTCCTGCAGGCTCGTGTTCCTCCCTGGTGATTAGCAGTCAATGTTTCCCAATTATACATCACAGGCCAATGCATTATAAAAGGTACTATAGTTAAGTCAGTACAGAACATGTGTTTCCTTTTGTAGCATATATTCAAACTTAACAATATGAAAGTAAAATAAATGTTGTAAATGTATGTGAAAGTTCATTATCTTCTAAACTCAATACACCTCTTTCTTCTGGCATTTATTTGATTTTTTAGCATTTAACAAGTGGTATAGTATCTTATTTCCCTAGTGTGTACATGTTACTATTGAAAAATCATAATTTCAGATATTCTTTAAAGTATGCAACTGAGAAACAGATAATATCAACGTATTTAGCACCAAGTGTTGTTCATTAACTCCAGGAGGAAAAGATTTTGCAGGACATCGGCCCTAAAGGAGCAGAACTGATTACTTAAGATTAAGATATTGAGATATGGACATCAATACATCTTTTATGACATTACCTGCTCTCCTTCAGTGAAGACGCGCTCACCGAAACCCCAGCTGATGGTGGGAGTGGGGTCTCCCAACGCCTCGCAGGTCAGAGTTACCTGCTCCTCCATCTCAGAAGTGCTCTGGTTCACGATGTACGTGATCTTAGGCTTTACTGTAAACACAGACAAAAAGTAGTCACAATGACACTATCATACAAAGACAAGCCAGGTGGTTTGGCAGCAAGTACAAGGATGCGTGATGAATTGAAAGGAAGGAGGAGGATCAGAAGCTGAAAGGGGGATTTGAATGGCAGCAAAATTGTATTTTCTTTTCAAGTCTCAACAGTGGCAAAGCTGCGATTACAGTGTTTGGATCCAAATTTTAATTCATGTAAAAATGTCTTGAGCCTATCTCAAAGGAGCCGGTCTTCATTTTGTGTTTCCTTTTGAGAGAACTGTCGCGTTATAGCACACCTGAGCTACTGTAACCTGAAAGCACAGCATGTTGCCAACAATGTGGCGTGTGCAGAGCGAAGCAAATTCAAGTGCTCCTCCTGAAGCGAGAGGGTGAGCATCACTCTGTGCTTTCACTTCTATCCACCTCAGAAAGGTAAACTGCATGGATTGAGCAATGCACTTTAAAATGTTAGCCCATTCAATAGAGTAAATGCTGTATAACTTACAACATTCACCATAATTGTAACTTTCCTTTGAATGCCTTCGTCTCAAGTGATATTTATAAAAGAAAAGAAAAAGCTATGCTATATAAACACACTTTTCTCCAAAACTAAGATGAGTTCCGAGCTCTTTGGGGCCCAGACGTTATCAGAATTTAAAATGTTTTATGTAAAGCAAATGGTGTTGGGAGGTTGTTTGCATGAGTTGCCTGCTCTCTCAATCAATGTGATCAAAACACACCCACCCAGACCAGATGGGTTTTGAGTGTTAAAACTCTTGATAAATAACACTTAGAGAGTAATTAAATATTCAGTGTAATTTATCTTTAGATGGCATAATACAGGACTGTCTGTGATGGACCTTCAGCAGCACAAAGCCAAAAGAGAAAGCCAAAACCTGACCGGGGGACACGGGGGAGTCCAAGGGGAGAGAAAGGAGGCAAAGATACTGCATGAGGCACATTTGAGTTAAAATGCTTCCACCTATCTCCATTATCCCACAGAAGTCACATTTAACACATAGCTGGGTAAAAAGAATATTAAGTATCGAAAGAAGTTACTCTAAATGCACCAAAAACCCTAAAACACAAGGCGGTCACTCCAAAGAGGATTTGAATAACATGAGGAAATAATAGTACTAGAAATAGTTTATTGTGGCTGTAAATATAAATCAGGTTGGGGTGAAAATGACCCACGGACACACTCCGGACAAGATTATAGTCAGTGACCAGTAACTTTTAAATGAGTTTGAGTTAGGCTGAGGAATGCTCTAACATTACCCTTTATTGTTGCTTATTTATGAAGAAATTAGGAATATGTCGTATTTCAGACCACATTTAAGCCCGCGTCACACTGTCCCGAAATTGACACCCGATGGACACACGAATATGGAATTGTGAATTTCGCACGAAGATGGCCCAGAACCACACACGAAGGCAACATTTACATTACATTTAAGACCTACAACTGCCACGAAAGTAACAAAAACAATTATGTTAAAGCACTATGATACTGTACTGATATTTTCGTTTTCTCCGTAATGTTGTTTCCATAGCAACAACAACTTCCTGTCAACTCACATTCAAAATAATATATTATATCCTTTTCAGTTTCACAGAACACAAATTGGGTTATTTACATAATATGTTTACATTATTTTGTTGTGCAATAAAACAACCAGATCGACATACGATAAAGGAAAAGTTCAAATTCAGCTCTGATCGTAACAACATCGGGACATTCGTGAGGGCATCTTAAGCCATCGTATGACCGCCGGTGGAGTTTCTCAGGCTCCGGCAGCAACTTCGTGAGCGGTGGCAAAATCTTTGGCATGCCAAAAAATTGCCGAAGGACTTTGTGAAGGTTCATTTTCATCACGTTGAGGCGCATCCCATAGTGAGACATCGAACGGAGTGTTATGAATGAGAACTCCACCGGTGGTCATACGATGGCTTAAGATGCCCTCACGAATGGCCCGATGTTGCTACGATCAGAGCCGAATTTGAACATTTCCTTTATCGTGTGTCCATCGGGTTTCAATTTCGGGACAGTGTGACGCAGGCTTTAAGGGGCTTTAAAGGCCAATTGTGCACCATGCATCTGTGTTTTATATGAAGATATATCTGATCACACTTGGTGTTGACAGGTACTAAAAATGTCAGAACTCCAATCAGCATACAGTAGGGGAGAAACACAAATGAACACAGCTTTCATATTCAGATGTGGCAGGGTACTAGGAAAAGCAAGATTACATCTTTTCCTACTTTGATGTAAGTAGACCAGAGCTTTGTGAGTGCTAGAAAATCTTCGAGTTAATGAGCTAAATAGCGCTAAAGAGGTAAACACTGTGCTTTGAAGGCTGTCTTGAGTAATTTGATGGTTATCGTTTAGCTCTAAAAAAAACACCTCCGTTGTGTGGGAACCAGATAACTCAAAGTACATTTAATTGGCTAAATGCACTGATATTGTGGTGTTGTTATTTAAACTATGGTTGTTACCTGACGAAATAAAAACAACAATAACAACCTAGTGGGCAAAAGGGAAGAAGAAAGAAAAATACTTCATAGATTTCAGATGATCTTATCCCACTTGGCCAGTTCTCAGGATCCTAAGCATCCTCTATACATGAAACAACCACAACCCACACTGAAACAACACCTCATGTTGTATCCCTTTGAAAAGAGACACATAACCATACTATTGTTCTTCCCCCACCTACGTACTCTTGTACTTATTCCCACACACTTGGAACATTTGATATTGTCACTTTAGTTCATGTATGGGTGTCTATGTAGCGTCTTACCAAACACTCTCAGACTGAGTTCCTGGTCGCTCTCCCCAGCCTTATTCTTGGCGATGCAGGTGTACTCTCCTTCATCCAGCTTAGTTATTTCCATTAATGTCATTTCTGAGCCGTCCTCATTAAAGCTGTACTTCTCTCCAGCCTCCAGGACCACATTGTTCCTGTGAAAAACATAAGGGCTTATCTATCCACACAACAACACACATCATTTCTAAACGTGCACCATTTAAAATGTTCCTAATCATGACCCTTACATCTTTTGAACACAAATGTGTAGTTTTTATACATATACTGTATATAGAATTGATGCCGTCAAATGACATTAAAGATGAAGTGGGTAAGTAGAAGTGCAGTGAAGAAAAAAAGAACCGCTGAAATCAATGTTTTTCTTTTGACATTTGGTGTTAAGAGAACATTCAAACAGAAAAGTGTGTTTTTTCATGTTGTCACAGTGTAGTCAGTGTGAACTGTTTGTCCCTGTTGGCTACAATGTAAAGGAGATAATGTTCCCTGGCCTCAAACTGTCTGCGATCTCTCGTTCTGGCTTTAAAAACAGCTCTTTTAACAAGTAGCAGGTGCTCTAGCTGCACAAGTATAAAAAATGATTTCCAGGGTGACTAAATACTTAAAAAAGCAGACAGTAGCTCTTTGGCTGTTTGCACTTTTTGCCTCCCCCAGTCTTAGTCGTCTGTACACGCCTAACAGCTGTCTATGAGACGAGAGAAACAGGAACAGTTTAACAAAGCAGGAAGCTATCAATGGCTGCATTCAGACACACAGAATAGTGGCTATTGATGACATTCCAGTCTTCAGGTTTCACTGTTTACGTGCACCTTTTATACTCTTTGATTAAGTATCCCATTGCAATGAATAAACCAGTTAGTACCATATCCCTAATATCCTAGAGTTTCCACAGCAGAGGGTGTGTTACTGTGTGGACATTTAGCTGACAGTGTGCAGCCTAAAGTATATAAGATAAGATCATAAGATAAGAGGTACTTTATTGATCCCAAATTGAGACCTTTTTGCGTTGCAGCAGCATAAAAAACACAAAACCAAAACAAGGCTTTGCACAAAAGTAGAAATTAAAGAGTAGAAATAAAAGATACTAGAATTGAAACATTTCAAAATAGAATTAAAATAGCATTAAAAAGTAGAAAATCTACAGTAGACTGTGAAGATAAAACATCTATAAACTCTGACAATTAAACACTATTGAGGACTTTAGACACAATATAATGCAGGATATTATTTACATCAAGATTGTAGGGAATGGAATATTAAATTAAATATAAATGTAAAATGTACAGTGTGTAATATATATTTCCGGTTCTGTAATATCATTTTCTTCACATCCTTTTATAATATATAATAAAGTTCCCAATGTTTCATACATTGTCAACCCCTCCGCTCACATCCGTAACCTTGGCATCATCCTCGACCCCACCCTCACTTTCCTCCCTCACGTCAACCAGGTCACAAAAAACGCTTTCTTCCATTTAAAGAACATCGCCCACAACAGACCCTCCCTCTCATCGACCGCTGCTGAAACTCTGATCCATGCCTTTATAACATCCCGACTGGATTACTGCAACAGCATACTTTTTGGATCACCGGCATTCACACTAAAAAAACTTCAATATGTCCAAAACTCAGCTGTCCGCTTGCTCACCTCCACCCGACGCTCCGACCACATCACCCCTATCCTCCATGACCTCCACTGGCTTCCCATCAAACACTGCATTGACTTTAAAATATTACTTTTCACTTCAGGGATGCAAATTCATCAGGTATGAAAAAGGTGACAAGGATCCGAGAACCCGGCTCCCCCACCCCACGGAATATCGGCTTTAAAATGAGGAATAACAGAGGATTTTAGCAGTCAGAACAACTAAAGCAGCAGTGTTAATAATAACAGAAACTCCAAAGAGTCACATCTAATAGAAATATATAAAAGCATTTATTTTAATTGTGTAGCAGTCAGTTTATAATTTTGGCAGCACTGTTGAGCATTTTGAAAATGTATTTTCATGCCTCTGTGCAAGGCTTAAAGAGCCTGTGACATGAACCCAACAACTGTTGTGCAATGAAATAGTGGGCTACTAGTAATCTCGAACCGTCAGTTTAAAAAAGAAAAAGCGATACCGTTCCGATAAATATCAATAATTTCGAACATCGCGGGAAAATTCCTTTGACTCATTTTGAGGTTTTGGGGGAAGCCGGAAGTGACGTCAATGCGGGAACGCTTCACTGTGCGGCGAGAGAGCCAAACACGGACAAAGTGTGTTGTCATGCGTAGAAATGGTGAATTACTGAGTTTAGGCACGTTAATAACGTTTTAATGAAGTTGACTACAGTATATTCATATTTGTCAGTGCTTTCATGTCAATTCGGCGAACGTAAACATAAATGATCGTGGTGAAGATGATGATTAAATTAGGATTAAAAATCGGTAGTGAGAGCTGCTGAATTTCCTCCCGTCGGATGTGATATAAAAACAAATCGATTATTTTTGTAAACTCAAGTGGATGAAACTACATTTATTAGTGCTTCATTTCAATTCGGCGAACATATGATACATTAAATGATCGTGAGGATGATGATTTAAAAATCTTTTGTTTGAGCCGGTCTGCATTTCCTGATGAGAAAACAAACCTTAGCTTTTTGTAGTTGCAGTCAGTGGTGTAGTGGGCGTTGGACGCGGGGGTACGCCGTACCCCCACTTATTTGAAGCATGATTTCTTTTTTTAATAGTCTAATACATCTAAAATCATTGCCAGTGTTATCAGTTGCAAGTGTGTGTTTGTTGTAATAATGACGAAAACACACAGGCGATAGGCCGTGATAGGTGAGTTTACGGTCCGCTGTATCGAGTTACACACACCTCGCCCGTGTTTTATTATTTTTTTACGAACACACGTCATGTGGCTTTGTCACGCCCTGTGGACCAGTGAGGATGTGGTGTCAGACGGGGAGTGTGGTGGTGTGCGAAGTTTAGTTCAACGTATTTACGAACTCGATGCAAAAATATAATTAATGC
>NW_011364145.1:0-6866 GCF_000735185.1 Notothenia coriiceps | reverse complement strand
GACATTTTCAGGGACGGACTAGCCATCTGTATAATTTCCCCGCAACGAGGCTCCCGCTTTGACAATCCACTAGCGCAGTGTTTCTCAAACATTTTTTTCACCCCCCCCTGAAAAGTTTGGGAACCCCTGCCTTAAATAATATTGCCACAGAAAAACTTTTCAGTTCACATCACGCTCTGCCGATCCGACAGGGAGCTCTGCTCTGAACACCTGAACGGCCCGTTCTAACAGCTGTTCACCAGCGGTCCAGTCTGTGCCACAGTGACTCCGGACGCACAGTTAATATTAATGAACGCACCCGTAGGTAATGTAGCTGCTGAAGCTAGACCATCATCTCGGAGCAGCAGAGCCTTATTATACATCCATGAGCAGAGCCGACAGGCAGGAAGACTCGAGCACACAGCTCGTACTTCATTATAATATATAAAAAAAGAACACCATGCGTGTCATGATGGCACATAACAGCTCACGGCCGCAGATTACTCCGGGTCCCAGCCCCGTCCATACCCCAAAAATATTTTTATTGCAGATCAACATGAATCACACAAACGACCTATTTTGGATTCAAAACGGCGAATTTCGCCGAAAGGTGACAAATTTGCATCACTGCACTTTCAAAGCCCTCAACAACATTGCCCCCCCTACCTCTGTGACCTCATCCAACGACACACCCCCACCGGTCGCCTCAGGTCTGCTGAAGCTGACCTACTGCAGCCCATCAGGACAAAGCTCCGGACCTGGGGTGACAGGGCCTTCGCAGCAGCCTCCCCCACACTCTGGAACTCCCTCCCCAACCACGTCAGATCCGCCAACACTCTCACATCATTCAAACAATCCCTCAAAACTCACCTTTTCACTCTTGCCTTCAACTCCTAATCAACTAACCCCTTGCCCTTATTCCACCTAGCTTAGCACTTTCTACTTTTGTCGTTATTTTGTTTTACTTGCTTGTAAGCGCTTTGAGCACCAGGAAAAGCGCTTTATAAATGTAATGTATTATTATTATTATTATAAAATGATGCAGAGTAATTAAGGTTACGAATGACTGATGATGAGTGGAACCAAACTTTTCCTGCCGTCCTGTCAATATTGTTGTTTACATTATGAGGGTCATGTCCCAGCCTCTGACAGTCTGCTGCAGTGCATTTGTCTCTCCAGTTAGCAGCAGAGTTTTACCTTGTCCATGTCACCATGGGTTCAGGATAGCCATCAACAGCACAAGTCAGCATGGCGGGCTGCCCGACATCTGCTGTAGCATTCACCTCTGACTGCCATACCCTGATGGTCGGGAGCACTGAGGCACACAGAGATGGATACATAATGAAAAAGACAGAATGAAAAATATATTGGCAGATACAGAAGCATGTAGCAACATAGATAAAAAGCAGGGGGTTGGAGACAGAAGCTGTGACAAATTCAGAGCACTTATTTTAGGCGTCATTTGCTCGGCTCAGAAGTTGCTGGAAAACAGACTTAATTTGCATGGAACATCTTTGATGAACGGTTGCTCAGGGCAACTGTTTCCACATTGATGCTGGGCCTCTAAGGACATACAGCTTGTTTAAGCGTCATTGGACACCTGTCACACAAAAATATGCACACAGGAAAAAACAGAAAGGAGGAAAAAGTGGCGAGGGGCTGCTTACCGTTCACTACGACCTTGATGATCCGCAGATCAATCTCGCCGCGGGACATAAGGCGACCCTCGCAGGTGTATAAGCCCTCATCAGTCTTCTTTATGCCGCGGATTTGAAGGTGATTGTTGCTCAGTAACTTAAAGCGAACTGAAAGAAAGCAGAACATAAAAGGCATTGTTAGATGTGTCATTATGTTTGGCATGTTTAAAAGAGGAACGATTTGATATAAAGAACATTGTCATCTGAATTAGTTTAAATTCACTTTGATATATCTGGCTGACAACATCTTAACACTGATGTATGATTTATTCACTAATATCTCTGCTTTATTATTACAGATTAATGTTGACTTTTTGCATTTTCATCTAGCTGTCTCGAAATATGCAATACTTCTGTCTGTCTGGGGGATACTTTTACATAGAAAACTACTCTATTTCGAAACGGATTATATGTCATTTCCACTCCTTCAAACTCATATGTAAGCAAGCCCCCAAACTCTTTTCACCAGCTCCAGAAAAGCAGGAATATGACCCAAAAGAGCTCTCTAACTTGGGGATGAAAAGTGAACCCAACACATTTAATCATGTAGTAATTCAAAATACTGTTACAACCCACACATGAGCTCGCGTTATTATTTTCCAGTGAGCAGAACCAACAATACCTAACACATGATGATATTGCTCTGTGTCACAGGTGAATAACAGAGTATGCGCTGGATTTTCAAATTCCAAACCAAATTAATTTTTCTTTCAGAGCACAGGATCAACCCTGGAGGAGAAGGGCAACAGACGCAGGGCACGGACAATTTCAAGTCTCTAATGTCGGCAAATCTGCATAACTGTAATAGCTTGCTGTGTCTCGAGCTTGTATTTTGACTAGCCTTCTTGTTTTCATAGTTGTACATACTAATTACAATAAATTAGTCCCATTTTGAGGTCAGACTTTTATTTTAAAAATATGCTTCATGATAGTTGTCATTAGCCTCCATTACATTACTTTAAAGCTACATTTTGCACATGTTCTGACCAGATTACAGTTGATATGTGTGTCTTTGTAGTTGGTGTAAAGAAGTGGAATTATTTGCTGAATGATTTAAAGGGCATTAAGAAAAATGTTTATGTTTAAGAAAATGTTTAAAGAAAGCGTAATTAGACAGTATGAAGCTGACTTTTGATTGTGTTCTGGTTTTATGCTTCAGTATTTGTAAGTAACTGTGACTGAAAAACTATTGCCATTATTTGACTTTTTAATAGTTATTTCATTTTTTTCTAAGAAGGGGCAGGTCAAATGAGATTTTCTTCACCCTGCTCCTTTCCACCATGAGCTATAAATGAAAAAAAACAGTATAAGTGGACATGTTTTGTTTTAAAATAACTGCCATGTGTGGAATAGGCAAGGCACGTTTATTTATAGAGCACCTTTCAACACAAGGCAATTCAAAGTGCTTTACAAAAAATGAAAGACATTAAGAAAATGGCATTTAAAATCAGTCATTAAAAAGAAAATAAACAAATAAATAAATAAATATGGGTGTGATAATACATGAAAATGATATAACTTTGATTCTTCATATTACAGATTTTAAATCATATGCAAACCATTTAGCAAATTACAACATGTAATCTAAATTTCCAAAAATATTTAGAACATTCATTAAATAATGTTTGTCAAACCTTAAAGACTGAAACCACAGCAGCTGAACACCAAATCTTGTTGAATAGAAGAATGATCCCCTTTGCTGTTCAGGGAGCTCTTACCATCTTTTTCCATGTGTATCTTTGCTCCTTTATACTTCCAGAAGACAGTGGGGAGGGGCGAGCTGACGACGTCACAGATAAGGTTGGCCTGGTCTCCTTCGTTAAACTCTTGGGGTGACGGTGCGTTTGTGAAGGTGATTTTTTCTGGAATATGAAAGGAAAAACACGTTTTTACTCGTATTTATTTTATCTCCTTTTAAGGATGACTGTTGTGAAGAACACTTTTGTATTCAATTATACAGATATAGGAAATTAGCTTTGAATGTCTTTTCAACTAGCGATAGGAAATCTTATATGATAAATAAATAGCCACTTTTTTTATTTTCCTGAAAACAAAAATGACTGGAGAAGTACTTGGCAATTTGACATATCAATTCTCTTCTCAGCATATAACATTATTTTACAACCAAACTTTATTTTTGTAAAACGGTGAAGAGGACTTTCTGACATCAAGTTCCTGTCAGACAGTTTATGAGTTACCATAGCTACAGCATTTCTTATTAACAGTAATTTAAAAAACCCACTAACTGGTTAATGAAGAGCTTGGCATGGTGATAATGTTTCCTTTCAAACTAGACTGACAGGAAAAGATACAGAATAACGATAAGCCTCCCGCCTATAAGCTACAGTATCTCATCAAAGCTCATCATATCAAAGCGTTCTCAGCCAGTGTGCAGTTCACGTGAGCGACACGTTGTAATGTAAACAAAATCAGACCTAAAACAGTAGCTTTATAAAAAAAAAAAAGTGCCTCTACAAACTGCTGCCATGCTTCCAGAGCTGGCAGAAGTTGTCATGTGTATACGGTATCTGCTCTGAAGATATCAGTATATTGATTATTTTAAATGTGTTAGGGTTTGATTTCTCAAGTTTCCGTTTGAAGTGCTTCACATCTAAAAGAACAACTTTTCCTTCTTAAAAAACTATTTTTCAATTCACATTTACTGAGCCAAGAAAAATTTAAATTACAAACTGAAACTGCAATCTTATTTTGCAATAGACTGTATATTGATTTTAATATGCAATATCCACATGGCTGACCACTTGTAATAACAGGAAAAGTTGTGTTTGGCAAAGGATTTCATCTCTTATAGACATTTGCTGATGCTTGGCATTCATGGAAAATAAAAGCCATTACTCACAAGAACTGCACAACAGACAGGATCATTAAGCAGCCCTCTAATGGTCTTCCGACCGTTTATTGAACTGATGAAAAATCCCCCCTCACTTGAAAAGAGAAAGAGTAATGTGCTGCCCTTGAGCAGTCAATAAAATACTACGAGTTCAATAGACAGGACTTGTTTCTTCTTCTGTGTTCTTGCCACTCAATAATTTGTTGAGTGCATGGGGTGAGGAAAATACTTACGGAAGATTTTCACTTTGACAGTTGCCTCTGCCTGCTTGTCTCCGTTGGTAGCGACACACTTGTATGTCCCTGCATGTTCAGTCCCAGCTTTGTAGAGTGTGAGAGTGGATGACTCATCGTTACGGCTCACAGTTACGTCTGGTCTGTTCGGCTCTATCCTGTCCCCATTTGGTCCGAACCATTCTATCTGCCTGGCGACGCCTTCGACTGAGAGCACAGTGAGGAGAAGTTATAAAACTGTTATCTAACATCAGAAGGTCAGCAGTGCCCACTGGCTGTACATTGTTGTGTATGCTCCTGCATGGACTCAAACATGTGTTTTTAGCTCTTTATAAACATAAAAGTCAAATAACTAAAAACCATACATAAATTTTTTGCCTTGACCAGATGGTGAGGACGATAGGAAACGCAGGATATTAGCAAGATATCAAGGTGGTAATTGTAACACAAGAATGTGCAGCGGCATTCCCTTTTTCTACTTAAGTAAAACTTGTTTTTGAGTTGGGAAGCCTAACAGCTTGAGAAAAAAAAACTGCTCTATAGTGTGGTGGTTAAGCAGAGAAAACGTCTGTATGGCTGGGCAGACAGCAGCGAGATGAACAGGCGGTTGCTGGGGTAGATATTCTCTTTCAATATTCATCTTTGGGCTATTTGCAGCCGCCTCACCTCACCAATATCCCTGAAGCTCGGTAGACGGTACCAATGACGTTCTGGGAAGGTAGGGGGTCTCATGTAAATAAGGGGGATCATTTATAAAGATTAATAACATGTATGCTAGAGATGTGGCGATTGGCTCTGAGGCCATCCAATCCACATTAACATATAAATCATCCATTCAGCACCCAAAGAGGAATTATTTTCTCCAATTTAGAGACCTGCTCTGGCACGGACGCTGCACCTCTAACGGGTCCTGGGGGATGTGAGGGCGAGACTGTCTGCTGAATCGCGACTGAGCAGACACTATAAAGTTTAAAATATGGTCACAGATCTGTGGATAAACCGTGCTGTCTGTGGTAATTGCAATACGCACACCACTTATCCTAGTATCCTTAACAATCAGGATGTACAAATGATTTTTTTAATATGGCTTTGTAATGTGTTTATACAATAATAATACTAGTGCTTGGAAATGTTAAGTACTTGTACTTCATGTTTAATTATTTGTATTTTGTCTACGTAATAGTTATCTATGTTGCAAATATACAAAGTAGGACAACTGTTTTGGTTTAAGAAAAATTAATTTGAAATATGACGAAACTTTTTCATTAAATAAGATTGTAAACAAAAGAAAAACACATTTTCCTTTTGGCATTTTGTATGCTTTCCTCTTCTTTTCTTCTATCACTGTAAGCTCTACAGTATCTTTAGAATATGTATGATGTATGTAAAATGTGACATGTTGGATGCAGGTGTGTGTTTACCGTGTGAGAGTTTAGTGAACTTACCTTCACACATGAAGAACTTGGACTCTCCGAGACTAATCTCTCCATGAGTGGGTACGATCTGCACTTCCAGTGAAACTTTAAACGAGAAAACACAAAATCAGACACTTAATTAGCAACACAATAAATGAAGCACGAAATACAGTATAGACATTATTACAGTGTGCCATCGAAAGGCAAGGAAGGAATTAGCTACCTGCAGGCGATCAGTGCTACAAGAGCAGTTTCATTTCCTACACGATCAGCCAATTACTGATAAGAGTATTATGTTGGCCTGACACTTGGAGTTTCATTATATATCTTTACTCCTCACAGTCACAAGCTGATTTGTATTCTTATTTGATTATATTACACCAGCTAGAGACCACTGTGAGTCAAATTTTGTTGAATTTATTTTGGTATTCAATATTTCATTTAAAGTGAACAGTTGGTACAAGTAGTAAATGTCAAACTTTAAACCGACAATCAGCAGATTAGAGGAAATTGAAGAATCAAGCTGTGATTAATTCCCTACAGGAAGCCCAAAAATCAGGATCACATCTGTTAAACTACATTTGGGAAAAGGCAGCAGGTACTTGGAGCCAGTGGAGAGCAAAGCATGCACATCAAGAAAAATTGACCTTGTTAGTTTTAGCACCAGCTGCAATATTACCAGAACCCCCCC